>NW_026652289.1:44550807-44552279 GCF_009828535.3 Hylobates moloch | reverse complement strand
CCTCAGCCTCCCAAAGTGCTGGGATTACAAGCGTGAGCCACCGCGCCCGGCCCTCATCTATCAATATTTTCTGATGAGTGATTTCAAAATATCTGTCTAAAGAACAGACCTAGGCCAGGCGTGGTGGCTCACGCCTGTAATCCCAGCACTTTAGGAGGCCGACGTGGGTGGATCACGAGGTCAGGAGATCAAGACCATCATGGCTAACACGGTGAAACCCCGTCTCTACTAAAAATACCAAAAATTAGCTGGGCGTGGTGGCGGGTGCCTGTAGTCCCAGCTACTCGGGAGGCTGAAGCAGGAGAATGGCGTGAACTCGGGAGGTGGAGTTTGCAGTGAGCCGAGATTGTGCCACTGCCCTCCAGCCTGGGCGACAAAGCGAGACTCCGTCTCACAAAAAAAAAAGAACAGACTTCATTTATATTTGCCAAACTCTCACATGCAAAAAATGCAGAGAAAACCAAAACCAAATCATAAAGCAAAGGGAACTGTACAGTTTCATGGGCAGGTCACAGGCTAGAACCAGAGACATAACAACTGACAGCCATGGTGAGCAAATTGGACAAACAGGACCTAAGGACTAGGACATGGTGAGGGGTCACTCCTGCTGCTATACCAATGCTCTAACCCCAGCGGTTACACCAAAAGGTGTTGAAAAAATGCCAAGGTTCAAGGGCATCTAGTAGACCAGGAAAGTACTGGAAAAGCAGATCTGAGCAAAAAGGAGGTCGCCATCTGACTCAGCTTGCAAATCAACCTCTACATGCCAAGCCCACCTATTTCTCAGGAAAATCTTGTTTATCACAACATACTTGGTATAAAAATATGATGAAACTGAGGCCAGGCGCCGTGGCTCATGCCTGTAATCCCGGCACTTTGGGAGGCCAAGGTGGGCAGATCACCTGAGGGGAGGAGTTCGAGACCAGCCTGGCCAAGATGGGAAACTCCATCTCTACCAAAAGTACAAAAAATTAGCCAGAAGTGGTGGGGCATGCCTGTAGTCCCAGCTACTCAAGAGGCTGAGGCAGGAGAGTTGCTTGAACCCGGGAGGCAGAGGTTGCAGTGAGCCGAGATCATGTCACTGCACTCCAACCTGGGCAACAGAATGAGACTCCATCTTTAAAAAAAAAAAAAGAAAAAAAATTGGCCGGGCATGGCTCATGGCTGTAATCCCAGCACTTTGGGAGGCCAAGGCGGGTGGATCACCTGAGGTCAGGAGTTCAAGAACAGCCTGACCAACATGGTAAAACCCTGTCTCTACTAAAAATACAAAAATTAGCCCATATGGTGGCACATGTCTGTAATCCCAGCTACTCAAGAGGCTGAGGCAGAAGAATCACTTGAACCCAGGAGGCTGAGGCTGCAGTGAGCTGAGACCACACCATTGCACTCCAGCCTGGGCAACAAGAGCAAAACTCTGTCTCAAAAAAAAAAAAAATTAAAATTAAAAATTAGGTCAGGCAGGCCGGGCG
>NW_026652289.1:44516709-44550707 GCF_009828535.3 Hylobates moloch | reverse complement strand
GGGGAAAACCCATCTCTACAAAAAATACAAAAAATTACCTAGGTGTCGTGGTGCGCACCTGTAGTCCCAGCTACTTGGGATTTCTTGAGCCTGGGAGATTGACTGTAGGGAGCTGTGATTGCACCACTGCGCTCCAGCCTGTGCAATAGAGCAAGACCCTGTCTAAAAAAAAAAAAAAATTTTTTTTTTAACTCGTTGGACCTGGTGGCATGTGCCTGTAGACCCAGCTATTTGGGAGGCTGGGCCTGAGGCTGCAATGAGCTTTAATCACATCACTGCCCTTCAGCCTGGGCAACAGAGTGAGACTCTGTCTCTAAAAAATAAATAAATGTGTAATATAAAAAACAAATGAAGTTAATTTTGATAATATACTTTTCTCAATATATCAAAAGTATTACCTGCACAACAAAAGAAATAATCAACAGAGTAAACAAACAACTTACAGAATGGGAGAAAATATTTGCAAATTATTCATCTGACAAAGGACTAATACCCAGAAACTACAAGGAACTCAAACAACTCAACAACAAAAACAAATAACCTCCTTAAAAAGTAGGCAAAGAACACGAACAAACATTTCTCAAAAGAAGACACACAAGCAACCAACAACATATGAAAAAATATTCTACATCACCAATCATCAGAAAAATGCTAATTAAAACCACAATGAGATACCATCTTACACCAGTCAGAATGGATATTATTAAGCCAAGCACGGTGGCTCATGCCTGTAATCCCAGCACTTTGGGAGGCTGAGGTGAGAGGATTGCTTAAGCCCAGGAGTTTGAGATCATCCTGGGCAACACAGGGGGACCCCATCTCAACAAAAAATAAATTTAATTGGCTGGGCACAGTGGCTCACACCTGTAATCCCAGCACTTTGGGAGGATTATACTAAGTGAAATAACTCAAACAGAAAATCAAATAGTAAATGTTCTCATTTACAAGTGGGAACTGAACAATGGGCATACATGGATAGAAAGATGGAAATAATAGACAATGGAGCCTCCAAAAGCGGGGAGAGATGAGAAAAATGAGGAAGGGAGATGAGAGTTGAAAAACTACCTACTGGGACGATGTTTACTATTTGGGCGATGGGTACACTAGCATCCTAAACCTCACCATTATGCAATATATCCATGTAACAAACCCATACATGTATACCTTGAATCTATAGTAAAAGAAGAGGAATGGAAGTGTACTTGAGAATAGTAGTTAATGAGCATTGTTTTTCCAAATTGATAGTTTTAGAGCAGTCCACTAGCATAAGCCCATGTCATGTGACCAATGCCATGTGTTCTTTTTGTATTTAAAAAACAAAAATGTACTGCTGGGCACAGTGGCTCGCGCCTATAGTCCTTGCACTTTAGGAGGCCAGGGCAGGAGGATTGCTTGAGGCCATGAGTTCAAGACCTACCTGGGCAACATACCAAGACCTTGTCTATAAATTAGCCAGGTGTGATGGTTAATATTGAGTGTCAACTTGATTGGATTGAAGGATGCAAAGTATCATTCCTTGGTGTGTCTGTGAGGGCATTGCCAAAGGAGGTTAACACTTGAGTCAGTGGACTGGGAGAGGAAGACCCACCCTTAATCTGAGTGGGCACCATCACCTTGGCTGCCAGCACAGCTAGAAAAAGCAGAAGAGGGTTGGGCGCAGTGGCTCACACCTGTAATCCTAGCACTTTGAGAGGCCAAGGCGGGCGGATCACAAAGTCAGGAGTTTGAGACCGGCCTGGCCAATATGGTGAAACCCTCGTGTCTACTAAAAATACAAAAATTAGCCAGGCGTGGTGGTGGGCGTCTGTAGTCCCAGCTACTCCAGAGGCTGAGGCAGGAGAATCGCTTGAACCCGGGAAGCGGAGGTTGCAGTGAGCCGAGATCGTGCCACTGCACTCCAGCCTGAGCGACAGGGCAAGACTCTGTCAAAAAAAAGAAAGAAGGAGAGGAGAGGAGAGGGGAGGGGACGGGAGGGGAGGGGAGGGGAGGGGAGGAGAGGAGAGGAGGAAAAAGAAAAAGAAAAAGCAGAAGACAGTGGAATGAACAGACTTGCTGAGTCTCCTGACCTTCATCTTTCTCTGGTGCTGAATGCTTCCTGCCCTCAGACACCTTCAGCTTTTGGACTCCTGGACTTACATCAGTGGTTTGCCAGGGGCTCTTGTGCCTTCTGCCACAGACTGAAGCTGCAGCTTTTCTACTTTTGAGGTTTTGGGACTCAGGCTTGTTTTCTTGCTCCTCAGCTTGCAGACAGCATGTTATGGGACTTCACCTTATGATCCTGTGAGCCAATACTCCTTTTTTTTTTTCTTTTTGAGATGGAGTTTTGCTCTTGTCACCTAGGCTGGAGTGCAATGGCACAATCTCAGCTCACTGCAATCTCCGCCTCCCGGGTTCAGGCAATTCTCCTGCCTCAGCTTCCCAAGTAGCTGGGAATACAGGCATGCACCACCATGTCTGACTAATCTTGTATTTTTAGTAGAGATGACTTTTAGCCATGTTGGCCAGACTGGTCTCGAACCCGTGACCTCAGGTGATCAGCCCACCTCAGTCTCCCAAATTGCTGGGATTACAGGCGTGAGCCACTGCGCCTGGCCCAGTACTCCTTAATAAACTCCCTTTCATATATACATCTATGCTGTTGGTACTGTCCCTCTAGAGAACCCTGACTAATACACCAGGCATGATGGCATGCGCCTGTAGTCCTGGCTACTCTGCAGGCTGAGGTGGGAGGATCGCTAGAGCAGAGTTGGAGTTTGAGGCTGCGGTGAGCTATGATCGAGCCAGGGCACTCCAGCCTAGTCAAGAGAGACCTTGCTTCAAAAAAAAAAAAAAAGTATGATCATCCCTTCTTGAAATCAGTGTAATTGGTAGTTTATATTCTTTTTTCATACCAAGTCTTCCATATCTAGGATGTATTTATCAATTGCAGTACATCTCAATTTGGACTAAGCCTCATTTCAAGTACTCACGAGCCCCATGTGGCGAGTGGCTATTGTGTGGGACAGTTCAGACATAGAAACCACTCCTAGCATTTCAGCATTAGAGTATTTTCTTTGTACTTTTTTTCTCTTTTCTTCCTTCCTTCTTTTTTTCTTTGAAAACATGTTTAATTGGGTAAGCTGGATTTTGAAGCAAGTGAGGAAAATTCATATTCTGAGAGTCTCTAGTTTTAAATTTTAAGTGTTTCCAGTACAGCTCTCCTTTGTTTATTTGTTTTTAAGTGTTTTTTTGTTTGTTTGTTTTTGTGTGACAGAGTTCTACTCTGTCACCCAGGCTGGAGTGCAGTGGCACAATCTCATCTCACTGCAACCTCTGCCCCTCAGGTTCAGGCAATTCTCCTGCCTCTGCCTCCTGAGTAGCTGGGATTACAGGCGCACACCACCATGTCTGGCTAGTTTATGTATTTTAGTAGAGACGGGGTTTCACCATGTTGGCCAGGCTGGTCTTGAACTCCTGACCTCAGGTGATCCACCTGCCTCAGCCTCCCAAAGTGCTGGGATTACAGGCATGAGCCGCCATGCCTGGCCTTATTTTTACTTTTTTAAGATGGGGTCTGGCTGTCACCCAGGCCGGAGTGCAGTGGTGCAATCTTGGCTCACTGCAGCCTCGACCTCCTGGCTCAAGTGATCCTCCCACCTCAGCCCCCCAAATATCTGGGGCTACATATGTGTGCCACCACACCCGACTAATTTTTGTATTTTTTGTAGATACGGCGTTTCACCGTGTTGCCCAGGCTGGTTTCAAACTCTTGAGCTCGAGTGACCTGTCCATGTTGCCCAACCAAAGTGCTGGGATTCCAGGCGTGAGCCACTGTGCCCTGCTGTTTGTTTGTTTTTAAAAACCCAGGTGTGGCCGGGTGCTGGTGGCTCACGCCTGGAATCCCAGCACTTTGGGAGGCCGAGGTGGGCGGATCACGAGATCAAGAGATGGAGACCATCCTGGCCAACACTGTGAAACCCTGTGTCTACTAAAGATACGAAAATTAGGTGGCCGTAGTGGCACACGCCTGTACTCCCAGCTACTTGGGAGACTGAGGCAGGAGAATCGCTTGAACCCGGGAGGCAGAGGTTGCAGTGAGCTGAGATCACGCTACTGCACTCCAGACTGGGCGACAGTGAGAGACTCCGTCTCAAAAAAACAAAACAAAACAAAACCAGGTGCACAGATTCTTTTGGGAAGATAAAAAGGCAGGAGAAACCAGACGTGGTGGCTCATGCCTGTAATCCCAGCACTTTGGGGTCACAAGTTCAAGAGATCGAGACCATCCTGGCCAACATGGTAAAACCTTGCCTCTACTAAAAATACAAAACTTAGTTTGGCGTGGTGGCACGCGCCTGTAGTCCCAGCTACTCGGGAGGCTGAGGCAGGAGAATTGCTTGAACTTGGGAGGCAGATGTTGCAGTGAGCCAAGATTATGCCACAGCACTCCAGCCTGGGCCACAGAGTGCGACTCCATCTCAAAAAAAAAGAAAAAAGGCAGGAGAATGTGTTGCAGGTGCTGCTGCTGAACACTCATTTCCTTTTATTCATTTGTTCATTTCTTTTCTCTCTCTTTTTATTTTTTATTTTTTGAGACAGGGTCTCACTCTGTTGCCCAGGCTTTAGCACACGTAGCTATTTTTTTCTCATTTTTTGTAGAGATGGGCCTCCCTATGTTGTCCAGGCTGGTCTTGAACTCCTGGGCTCCAGCAATCCTCCTGCCTCAGTCTCCCAAAGTGCTGGGATTACAGGCATGAGCCATTACACCTGACCCATTTTTTCTCCTAACAGCAGTTACTGAACATCAACTATGGGCCAGGGACTGTACCTCGGGATAGCTTTACAGACATATGGCCTGGCTTGTGAAGCCTACAATTTACCAGAGGAGCCAGACAAGTAATGACAATAAAATGTGATAAGTGCTGTGATAGGGGAAGTATGAAGGGCTCAGTGGCTGCCTGGGAGAATAATTTAAGCCATTTTGGGAGATAAGAGAAGGCTTTGGTGGTTGGGGGTGGAGGGAATGATGTCTAAGATGGAACCTAAAGATTGAGTAAAGGATGGCTAAGCAAAGGGGAGAAGGAAGGGATAGAGAACGCCAGAAAGAGCGGGTTTAAGGAATGCCCAGAGCCTTTTGGGGAACTGAAAGAAGTTATGTGTGGTTAGGGCCTCCAGGGTGAGGGGTGAGGCTGGTATTGTGCATTTTTCTCCGGGCAGCCTAGTTAACAGTGGGAGTTGGGAGGCAGGATGTTGACAAATCTGGACTAGGCAGGCCCAACACAGGAAGTACTCCACCCCAAAAATATTCCTTCACCAGTTCAGTTCGAGTTCACTAGTTATAGACCCAAATGTGTTAATGAGCTTTTCTTTAGGACAGCAAGAATCTCTGGTGAGGCACTGACACCTTATTTTAGATTTAGAAGATTGAACATGATAGAAGTTCCATGTAATAGGGGACATATAAAAATACTGGCCAGGCGCAGTGGCTCATACCTGTAATCCTAGCATTTTTGGGAGGCCAAGACAGGCGGATCACGAGGTCAGGAGATCAAGACCATCCTGGCTAACACGGTGAAACCCTGTCTCTACTAAAAATACAAAAAATTAGCTGGCCTGGTGGTGGGTGCCTGTAGTCCCAGCTACTAGGAAGGCTGAGGCAGGAGAATGGCGTGAACCCGGGAGGTGGAGCTTGCAGTGAGCCGAGATTGTGCCACTGCACTCCAGCCTGGGCGACAGAGCGAGACTCCGTCTAAAAAAAAAAAAAAAATACGTATAGGCCGGGTGAGGTGGCTCAAACCTGTAATCCCAGCACTTTGGGAGGCCGAGGTGAGCAGATCACCTGAGGTCAGGAGTTCAAGACCAGCCTGGCCAACATGGTGAAACCCCCGTCTCTACTAAAAATACAAAAATTAGCTAGGCATGGTGGCAGGTGCCTGTAATCCCATCTACTCGGGAGGCTGAGGCAGGAGAATTGCTTAGAATCCAGGGGGAGGAGGTTGCAGTGAGCCGGGATCAAGCCACTGCACCCCAGCCTAAGTGACAGAATGAGACTCTGCCTCAAAAAAAAAAAAAAAGTAAATATAAAATATAGGTATGGGGGCCAGGCGCGGTGCCTCATGCCTGTAATCCCAGCACCTTGGGAGGTCGAAGCGGGTGGATCACCTGAGGTCAGGAGTTTGAGACCAGCCTGGCCAACATGATGAAACCCCATCTCTACTAAAAATATAAAAAATTAGCTGGATGTGGTGGCTGGCGCCTGTAATCCTAGCTCAGGAGGCTGAGGCAGGAAAATCGCTTGAACCCGGGAGGCAGAGGTTGCAGCGAGCCAAGATCGAGTCAGTGCACTCTAGCCTGGGCAACAAGAGTGAAAACTCCATCTCAAAAAAAAAAAAAAAAAATAGAAAGATGTGGCCGGGCACGATGGCTCATACTTGTAATCCCAACACCTTGGGATGCTGAGGTGGGAGGATTGCTTGAACCCAGGAGTTCAAGACCAGTCTGGGCAACATAGCAAGAAACCATCTCTACAAAAAATAAAAATATTAACCAGGTACGGTGGCACCTGCCTGTAGTGTCAGCTATTCAGGAGGCTGAGGTGAGAGGATTGCTTGAACCCAGGAGGTAGAGGCTGCAGTGAGCTGTGATCACACCACTGCACTCCAGCCTGGGTGACAGAGGGAGACCCTGTTTCAAAAAAAAAAAAAAGAAAAAAGAAAAAAAAGAAACAGGTGTGGAACTAATGAAAAGGCAATTAACTCTGACTTGGGGAGGTCTGGACAGGCTTCACATAGGATATAACACCTAGACAGGGTCTGGAAGAGTAATCAGGAGTTTGTCAGACCTCTAAGTGGGAGGACATTCTGATAATAACCATGATTTACTGATTTACTAAGTGTCAGGCACTATTCTGGTGGTATTTTGTTTTGTTTTGTTTTGTTTTTTGAGATGGAGTCTCGCTCTGTCACCCAGGCTGGAGTGCAATGGCACGATCTTGGCTCACTGCAACCTCCACCTCCCGAGTTCAAATGATTCTTCTGCCTCAGCCTCCCAAGTAGCTGGGATTACAGGTGCACACCACCATTCCCAACTAATTTTTTTTTTTTTTGTATTTTTAGTAGAGACGAGGTTTCACCATATTGGCCAGGCTGGTCTTGAACTCCTGACCTTGTGTGATCCGCTCACCTCGGCCTCCCAAAGTTCTGGGATTACAGGCGTGAGCCACCACACCCACTGTTTGGTTTGTTTTTACAGAGACAGGGGTCTTGCTCTGTCACCCAGGCTGGAATGCAGTGGCTGGATCATAGCTCACTGTGGCTTTGCACTCCTGGGCTTAACTGATCCTCCTGCCAGGGCCTCTCAAAGTGCTGGGATTACAGGTGTAAGACACTGCACCTGGCGTCTCTAGTGGGTTTTATTCATTAGCTCATTTAATCCTTTTTTTTGTTGTTGTTTTTGAGACAGGGTCTTGCTCTGTCTCCCAGGCTGGAGTGCAGTAGTGCAACCATGGCTCACTGTAGCCTCAACCTCCCGGGCTCAATAGATCATCCCACCTCAGCTTCCTGAGTAGTTGGGACTACAGGCGTGTGCCAACACGCCTAATTTTTGTATTTTTTGTAGAGACAGGGTTTCACCATGTTGCCCAGACTGGTCTCAAACTCCTGGCCTCAGCAGTCCACCCACCTTGACCTCCCAAAGTGCTAGGATTATAGGCATCAGCCACTGCACCCAGACTAGCTCACTTAATTCTAATAATAATAATTTTAAAAACCCTGGGTGCTAAAATATCTGTTTACAGATGAAGAAATGGAGGCATATAGAGGTAAAGTAACTCACACAGTAAGGATTAGAGCAGTTTGGCTCCAGAGATCACTTCTTTAATCCCTATGACATATGCTGGAGTATAGGTGGTTGAGTATGTCTGGACTGTAGGGTAACAAGTTGGCAAGGAATGTCAGATATCAAGTTGATGAAAGAGGCAGTAGCCTGCCGGGCGCAGTGGCTCATGCCTGTAATCCCAGCACTTTGAGAGGCCGAGGCAGTGGATCACCTGAGGTCAGGGGTTTGAGACCAGCCTTACCACCATGGTGAAACCCTATCTCTACTAAAAATACAAAAATTAGCTAGGTATGGTGGGGCACATCTGTAATCCCAGCCACTCGGGAGGCTGAGGCACAAGAATCGCTTGAACCTGGGAGGTGGAGGTTGCAGTGAGCTAAGACCATGCCACTGTACTCCAGCCTGGGTGATGAAGAGGAGAGGAGAGGGGAGGGGAGGGGAGGGGAGGAGGCAGTAGCCAAATCACACAGATTCAGCATGACTACCTTGAAGAGAGGCTCTTAGGAGCCTTTAGGTAAATATTTGAAAGTACTTGAATGTATATATAAATGATTGCTAATGAATGTGATTGTATTCTGGATATCCATATCCAGATTTACACAAGCCACATTTCCAGTGGTGATTCACTGCCTCAACAGATTCCTATAGGATCCCTTAACCTATCAAGAGGGATATCAAGAGCCAATTCCCTGTCATTAACTATGAGATCCAAGAGCTCAAAAGGCAACTCTTCCAAGAGGGAGGAGGTGCAGGCCCAGTTAGAGGGGAGAGGCTAAGTGTGTCCCCACTCTTGATCCTCTACCCACACGACATCCACATTCACAACAGGGATCTCTCTAAGGACTCACAAAACAAACATCAAGGCCCCTTTCTTCTTTCAGCTAAAGCAGTATAGCCAAGCAGGAAATTGATGTGTCCTCCCCAACCCCCATCACATATACACACATACCAACCCAGAAGGCTGGTGCTTCCCTCTTACAGCTGTCCCTGCAGCTGTCTGGGACTTTTTAAAGAGAGCTTTCCAAAAATCTTCCAGGGAGACTTGGGTGACTCCAGTAATCTCTCTTTGATTTTTGAGAATGACATTTCTGTTATCCCATGCTATACAGAGCTGCTACATCTTTTAAAACCTTGGTCTCTGATGTCCATAGCCACTGGGTTGGTAGGCAGAAAGTTCCATCTCTGCATCCCCCTGACCTGACCTCAGACAACCCCCAGCAAACTGACATAGATCCTTGTGGGAGATGGCACCAGGGAAAAGCCACATCTCCAGTGTGGCCTATGCACCAGCTTGCTGTGATATGCCTGGGCCACTTCCTTTTCTGGCAGGGTCATAGAAGACCTTCTGCTTCTACCCACCACTTCCTACATTGAGAAGGTGAAGGAGAAACTGGTAAGATTATAATTATTTTTAATAGAGTTTTAAAAACATGAAGTCAGGGTGGGCACGGTGGCTTATGCTTGTAATTCCAGCACTTTGGGAGGCCGAGGGGGGGCAGATCACCTGATGTTGGGAGTTCAAGACCAGCCTGACCAACATGCGGAAACTCTGTCTCTACTAAAAATACATTAAAAAAAAAAAAAAATAGCCGGGCGTGGTTGCACATGCCTGTAATCCCAGCTACTTGGGAGGCTGAGGCAGGAGAATCACTTGAGCCCGGGAGGCAGAGGTTGCGGTGAGCCGAGATTACACCATTGCACTCCACTCCAGCCTGGGCAACAACAACAACAACAAAAAACCCCACATGACGTCTACTTTGCTTCTGCTGGTAGAGACCCTTGATTTGTGTAGAAGTGGTTAACCAGGGCTCAACCATAGTGACAGACCTTCCTAGCCTAGAATTTTTGTATCAGTTTGAACCCACTTCTTGTTTTCAATAATTATTAAATTCTTTGTCCACTTACCATTTGTCATCCATTGTGACAACAGCTTTATTTATTTATTTAATTTATTTATTTTTTGAGATAGAGTCTCTCTCTGTCACCGAGGCTGGAGTGCAGTAGCACAATTATGGCTCACTAAGGGATCAACCTTCAGGACTCAATCGATCCTCCTGACTCAGCCTCCCGAGTAGCTGGAACGACAGGCATGTGTCCCCACACCTGGCTAATTTTTAAAATTTTCTGTAGAGATGAGGCTTCCACTATGTTGCCCAGGTTGGTCTCGAACTCCTGGGCTCAAGTGATCTGCCCACCTTGGCCTCTCAAAGTATTGGGATTACAGGCGTGAGCCACCATGCCCAGCCCCCAACAGCCTTATTTACATGTACTATTTTGTTAAATCCTCAAATGACATAAATTCTTTTCTATTCCTACTTTACACACCAGAAAACTAGGGATTAAAAAATTGCTAACTGAGCTGGACATGGCGGCATGTGCCTGCAGTCCCAGCTACTTGGGAGGCTGAGTGGGAGGATTGCTTGAGCCTGGGGGGTCTAGGCTGCAGTGAAGGGTGATCACATCACTGCACTCCAGCCTGGGTGACAGAGTGAGACTCTGTCTCTAGAAACATTAAATTAATAAGTTTTTTTTGGAAAAAGAATTAACTAATTGGTCCAAATCAAACAGCTGGCAATTGATCTGTGATTCAAAGCCAAGTGGGTCTAACTTAACTTCTATACTAAGATGCTTCCTTCAGGGGGGCCAGCAGGCTCTCTATAAATGAAAATGCCAGACATAACACTGTGATTGACAGGACCCAAAAGACTTATGTGTCAGAAAGATTGCCATCCCAGTCGGCAGAGAAAATAGCATGTCAGAGTCCCACATTTGGAAAATTGAATTCCTTAGGCTTTACATCTATGTCAAGCCTGGGATCACCTGTCCTAAATATCTGAATTATTTTCATAAGAGACACCGAGCAGTATAAGAAACCTCATTAAGCCTTTGCAGATCCTCCTAGTTTATATCACTCTCCCCTGGTCCTGTTCCTTTCTCATGCATTCTTTTTTTTTTTTTTTTCAGACAGAGTCTCACTCCATTGCCCAGGCTGGAGTACAATGGTGTGATCTTGGCTCACTGCAACCTCTGCCCCCGGGTTCGAGCGATTTTCCTGCCTCAGCCTCCGAGTAGGTGGGACTACAGGCACCTGCCACCATGCCTGGCTAAGTTTTGTATTTTTAGTAGAGACAGGGTTTCACCATGTTGGCCAGGCTGGTCTTGAACTCGACCTCAGGTGATCCATCTGCCTCGGCCTCCCAAAGTGCTGGGATTACAGACATGAGCCACTGTGCCTGGCCTAATTTTTAGTTTTAGTAGAGCGGAGGTCTCACTTTGTTGCCCAGGCTGGTCTTGAACTCCTGGGCCCAAGGGATCTTTCCCCCTTGGTCTCTCAAAGTGCTAGGATTACAGGCATGAGCCACCATGCCTGGCCTGACGCCCTTTTTAAGCTCCCCACAAGCCTCCCCAACTGAATTGACTTTTGCCACATCTGAAACTCCACAGGACTTTACGCCTCTCTTAGGGCTCTTTTCTACACATTACAAGATTGATACTCATTTAAATAGTTGCTGGCACTCACTTTTAGATTTGAATTCAACATTAATAGGCATAGGCCAAGGGTTCTACTAGCCAGAATTTAGACTAGAACCCATATTTAATATTTATTAACAAACACTTATTGTCTGCTACATGTCTGGTACTCTTATGGGAGCTGGAGATAAAGGGGTGGACAAGACAATGTCCCTGTCCTCATGGAGTTCACATGTATTTTCTTCCACAAGTCTTCCTAAATTGGATAAATTAGGAATTTTTTTTTTCAACTCAATAAGTGTGGGGTGCCTAGAGGCAGCAGTTTTTGGAGGTAACAAAAATACACACACAAACACACACACACACTTTTAAATTCAACAAGTATTTATTGGGTATAACATGTGCTAGGCTATGTGTTCACCACTAGGAATTTAACAGTGAGCCAGACACCAGTGGTTTCTTTTTCTTTCTCATAATAGCTTTATTGTGATATAATACACATACCATACAATCCACGAATGTAAAGTGTACAATGTAATGGTTTTGAGTATATTCACATAGTTGTAGAACTAGCATCCCCTAAAAGAAACTCCATACCCATTAGCAGCCACTCCCCATTTTCCCCAACTCTCCCAGCCCTAGGCAACCATTGATTTCCATCTCTGTGGATTTGTCTATTCTAGATATTTCACCTAAATGGAATCATGCAATACTTTGTCTTTTGTGAGTGGATCCTTTCACTAAATCTGTTTCAAGGGTCATTCATGTTGTAGTATTTCCTTTTGTTGCCAAATAATATTCCATTGTGCCAGCGGAATTATTAGTACATTATTCCAATATACCACATTTATCCCTTCATTAGTTGATAAACATTTCGGTTATTTCCACTTTTTAGCTATTATGAATAATGCTGCTGTGAACATTCACGTACAAGTTTTTGTGTGGACAAACGTTTTCAATTTTCTTGGTATATACCTAGCAGTGGAATTGCTGGTTAATATGGTGATTCCATCTTTAACCTTTTTTTGTTTGTGTGTTTTGAGATGGAGTCTTGCTCTGTCGCCCAGGTTGGAGTGCAGTGGCACGATCTCGGCTCACGGCAACCTCTGCCTCCTGGGTTCAAGCGATTCTCCTGCCTCAGCCTCCCCAGTAGCTGAGATTACGGGTGCCCACCACCACACCCGGCTAATTTTTGTATTTTTAGTATAGACGGGTTTCACCATGTTGGCCAGACTAGTCTGGAACTCCTGACCTCAGGTGATCTGCCTGCCTCAGCCTCCCAAAGTGCTGGGATTACAGGCATGAGCCACTGCAGACAGCCCATCTTTAACCTTTTGAGGAACTGCAGCTATTTCCCAAAGTGGCTGCACCATTTTACATTCCCACCAGCAGTATATGAGGGTTCCAATTTCTTCACATCCTCCCCTAAACTTACTATTATTTATCTTTTTTATTACAGCCATCTTCCAATAAATTCAAGTTTTTATTTTGGAATGACTTTCCATTTAAAGAATTTCAAGGATACTACAAAGAGTTCCAGTATATCCTTCATTCATCTTTCTCTAATGGGAGAGAAGGATTATTTTGAAAAAAAAAAAAAGAGAACTGATACCAAGTAATCCAGCTTTAGTCTTTGTTGACTGAAGTGGGTATTAGGAGCTTTGGCCAGTCAAAGCAAAAGGTAGCGAAAAGATAGTCACATCAAGGTGTCCAAGTTAAGAAAACCAGGAGGTAGAATTCAAGACCATGTCAAATCCTGTCAGCAAAGTCAAGGTCGGAAAGGAAGCCACTTCCTAAAGACCCACACCACTGGTGGTCTCATCACGCTGTTGCACCATCTGGATGTTTTCTAATTGTCCCGGGCTGTTTTCTCTCCAATTGGACTGTAAACTCCTGGCAGGCTCAGGCAGTGCTTTGAAGGTCTCTCACACGGTCCAACCTTACGCTTTTCGAAAAGCACTTACTGAAAGCACCTCGACGGCCGGGAGCGGTGGCTTACGACTGTAATCCCAGCACTTTGGGACGCCAAGGCGGGCGGATCACCTGAGCTCAAGAGTTCGAGACCAGCCTGGCCAACATAGTGAAACCCTGTCTCTACTAAAAATACAAAAATTAGCCAGGCTTGGTGGCGCGCACCTATAGTCCCAGCTACTCGGGAGCCTGAGGCAGGAGAATCGCCTGAACCCGCGAGGCGGAGGTTGCAGTGAGCTGAGATTGCGCCACTGCACTCCAGCCTGGGCGACACAGTGAGAAAGAAAGGAAAGAGAGAGAGAGAAAGAAAAAGAGAAAGAGACAGAAAGCAAGCAAGCAAGCACCTCAACAGTGACAGAGACGTAAAGAGAGACAGAGACAGAAAGAAAGAAAGCACCTCCTCAGCTTCCCATAGCGCAGGAGACTTGCTCGAGCGGGAACCTACGGTCAGGCGATACATCCACTGCCACACCCATACCCAAGCCGGGACGCGGAACCGCTTCTACCCGCCCACACCGGAGAGGTTGCTCGCGATTGGCCGCGCGGGCACAGAGGCCCGCCTTCCGAAGGTGGCAGGGCAGCCTCCCCATCTAACCCTGGGTCGCCGCCTCGATGAGGGGCCGCGGGGCCGAGCGCGGGAAGTGGCGTTCAGTCGTTTTTTGGCAGGCGAGAGCCAGAGCGTGAGAACCCTCCCACGGCGAGGCCAAGGCCTGAGACTGGACTAGCAAGGTCGTGAGTCTCTCTGTCAGCTCTCCGCAGCGAAGGGGCGTGGGGGACGGGGACCACGCCCGACCGTGCCAGCTCCCGCCCCGGAAGCGGAAGTGCAAGCACTGCGAGGTCCTGTCCAGTGTGAGTCCGACCCGAGCTCCAGTAGTTCCGCCCGCTGGTCATCGCGCCCTCTCCCCTGCCGGTGTCCTGCTCGCCGTCCCCGCCATGCTGTCTCTAGACTTTTTGGACGATGTGCGGCGGATGAACAAGCGGCAGGTGAGCTTGGCCGTCCTCTTTTTCTCCTGGCTTTTCTTGTCCCTTCGAGGCTGCTGCTGCGGGGCCCGGCGGACCCCAGGGTCCTGGTGTGAGGGTCTGAGCTAGTCTGATACCCAGGTCATTCCCTTTCTTTGGAGTCTGTGGCCAGAGGCCGCCTTGTCCGCCTCATTATTTTTAACCCCGAACTGATTCAGGGCCTACCTGGGGCGGGGCGGGAAGCGGTGTCTTCATGTTCCATTCCTCCCACCGAGGCAGGGGAGCAAATGGAAACCGTACGCGCTTGAAGTAAGAGTTGGGGTTGCTTATTGTTTTAGTCATTTTAAGGCGGCGGACTCTTGATTTCTCCAGTCGGAGCGACTCCAGGTGGTTTCGGGAGAGACGAGGTTTAGCAGGTTTCTGGGGCGCTCAGGAAGGCGATTGTAGGCCCCACAAAAGCCGTTTTGCTGCTTTCAGCTCCTTGCGACCCTTTAGTAGAGCTGAACCGTAGCGGGCTGCACCGACTTTGACTTGGACCACTCTGGGCTCCGAGTTGGAACAGTTACACTACTTGCCCTTGCGTCAGCTTAGCACTAAGGTGGCAGCTCTCGGAATCTATGGTTTTACAGTCCAATATCAGTGCCACGGGGATCTGGAAATGTAGGTCTCCTGATTTTGTCCTTACACTTTACTCTATACCTTGATCTTCTAGATCGTATGCCAAATAGTACTGAGAATACTGTTGTAATTATTTAGTCCTTAGAAAAGGTTGCTCTGTTTTATCTTTTGCGCCTAGTGTGTCTGTAGAGCTTCGTTTTGCTGCATCGGACTTTTTTTGTTTGTTTTAAACAGTATTTTACTGTTATGATTATCCTGATGTCACCATTAAGGATTTTTTTTCCCTTGGACTTGCATTTTTTGTAGTTATAACTGCCACTTAGGGAAGTAGATAACACAATCTTTCCTTACTCCCCTTCAGGCCTTAGCTAGCTCAGTGTCAATTCTGTCAGTCAGAATTGAGCATTCTATAAAAATTGCGCAAACGTTACTTTATATCTTTATGACAACACTTCAAATTTTTTTTTTTTTTTTTTTTCTTGAGACGGAGTCTCGCTGTGTCGCCCAGGCTGGAGTGCAGTGGCGCAATCTTGGCTCACTGCAAGCTCCGCCTCCCGGATTCACGCCATTCTCCCGCCTCAGCCTCTCCAAGTAGCTGGGACTACAGGCGCCCGCCACCACGCCCGGCTAATTTTTTGTATTTTTAGTAGAGACGGGATTTCACCGTGGTCTCGATCTCCTGACCTCGTGATCCGCCCGCCTCGGCCTCCCAAAGTGCTGGGATTACAAGCGTGAGCCACCGCGCCCGGCCTAACACTTCAAATTTTTACTTGTATAGTGTTGTCTTTTTTTAATCCATATTTGGATTTCTAGATGCCACAGATATTTCTCTGAGGAAAGTATTTGAGTCTGGTATTTATTGTACCCTATGCTAGGTACAATGAGAGAAATGCAAAGATAGTTAAGAAAGACTCGGCCTTCAAGGAGCCTAAATGTGTAGAAAAGGACTAAGGCAAAACAATAACTTTTTTGAGCTCTTGCCATGTGTGAAGCACTTTATACACCTGTAAGGTGGGTAATGTTCTTATTAAACATGAAGAAAATGAGACTTTGTGAGAAGCAATACAGTATAGAAGTTAAGAGTATGGACTCTAAAGCTAGATTTCAGAGGTTTGAAGTAGCTCTGCTACTTACTGGCTGTGTGACTTTGAGCAGATTACTTAACCTGTCTGTGCCTATGTTTACTTTTATTGTTGTAAAGAGATACGCAACATAAAATATTCCATTTCAACCGTTTTTAAGTGTATACTTCACTGACATTAGTTGCATTCACTATGTTGTGCAAACGTAGGGTCGCTATGAAGATTAAATTAGTTAATCCATATAAGGCCCTCAGAAGAGTGTCTGGCACATGGTGAGTATTGGCTGTGCTGTGGTCGATGTCATTGTTAGAGAGCTTTAGTGATTTGCTTAAGATAGAAGGTAGGCCGGGCGCGGTGGCTTACGCCTGTAATCCCAGCACTTTGGGAGGCTGAGGCGGGCGGATCACAAGGTCAAGAGATTGAGACCATCCTGGCCAACATGGTGAAACCCCCTCTCTACTAAAAATACAGATATTAGCTGGGCCTGGTGGCACACGCCTGTAGTCCCAGCTACTCAGGGGGCTGAGGCAGGAGAATCTCCCGGGAGGTGGAGATTGCAGTGAGCTGAGATGGTGCCACTGCACTCCAGCCTGGCGACAGAGTGAGACTCCATCTCAAAAAAAAAAAAAAAAGAAAGTATATGGCAGGATGTGGATTTGATCTCAGGTCTTACTTTAAAGCCTGAACACTTGGATAAAGAAGGATATGACCTGTTCTAGCAGTGGTAGGAAAATTTTGAGAGATTCCAGTCAGGGCATTACAAACAGCTTCAAGGAGAAACTAGCATTTAAGCTGAATCTTGAAAGACCTTCTTAATAGCTTCATCTTTAACCTGGGTTGGTTAACATTCCAATAATCAAAAGGGAAGGAATTCACTCTGCACTTGCAAACCTGCTAGATAGGCTCTAAAGCATAGAGATGTATAAGGTACTGTTCCTGCTATAACAAAATGGACAAGAAGAAAGAACAGAAACATGAAGATACAATGAGTAGGCTACTCTGCCCTGTGTTTCTCTAATATGGAGTGATTGTGGTTCAGAATTCATTGCATCTAGGACATTCAGGGTTAGTGGAAGTTTAAATGGTAAAATTATCCTCCCTGGCCTCCCAGAGGTTGTTAGGAATGGGTAGGAGGGATTGGATATGATGGGGTGAGGGAGAGTTATGAAATGAGGTCTTTATCTGTACATAATATCTAGGAGAAATAATTGACAATACATGTAGATACTGAGAATCAAATGAAAGAGGGAAACTAGAATTTTGTTTTATTCCTCTAAAAGTTGCTATTATTTGCATAACTTCTCTGCTTATACCTAATTACATATTACATATATGTTAAGTGTCTGATTACTTTGAGTTTTGGTTTTTTTTCCTTATCAGATCCACAGAGGAATACTTGAGTAAATGAACTCCATCCATTTAAAGTGTACCGTTTGATAAGTTTTTTTTTTTTTTTTTGGGACGGAGTCTCACTCTGTCACCCAGGCCAGAGTGCAGTAGTGCAATCTTGGTTCACTGCAATCTCCGCCTCCTAGGTTCACACCATTCTTCTGCCTCAGCCTCCTGAGTAGCTGGGAATACAGGCGCCCGCCACCGCACCCGGCTAATTTTTTGTATTTTTAGTAGAGACGGGGTTTCACTGTGGTCTCAATCTCCTGACCTCATGATCCGCCTGCCTCGGCCTCCCAAAATGCTAGGATTACAGGTGTGAGCCACTGCGCCCGGCCGATAAGTTTTTATACTTATGTATACTGATCACAATCAAGATATAGGACATATATATCATCTACAAGACCCCTTCTGTCTCACCTCTAATGTGCTTTTTGTCAGTATAGAGGGGTATGCATTTTATATAAATGGAATCATAGAGTATGTATTCTTTGGAGTTTTAATCGGTTTTTAGGCTGGACACAGTGGCTCATGCCTGTAATCCCAGCACTTTGGGAAGCCGAGCAGGTGGATTGCCTGAGCTCAGGAGTTCAAGACCAGCCTGGCCAACATGGTGAAACCCTGTCTCTACTAAAAATACAAAAATTAGCTGAGCATGGTGGTGCACACCTGTAATCCCAGCTACTCAGGAGGCTGAGGCAGGAGAATTGCTTCAACCTGGGAGGCAGAGGTTGCAGTGAGCCCAGATTGCACCACTGCACTCCAGCCTGGGTGACAGAGCAAGGCTCCGTCTCAAGAAAAAAAAAAAAGAGTATGTTTTAGTTTTGTAAGAAACCATAAAACACTTTCAGAATGGCTATACTGTTTTGCCTTCCACCAGCAATGAATGAGAGTTCCTGTTGCTCCACATCCTCCCCAGTATTTCATGTTGTCAGTGTACTGGATTCTGGGCTTTGTAATAGAGGTAGAGGTATGTTGGGTTTCTTAGAATTTTTTTTTTTTTTTTTTTTTTTTTTTAAGACAAGGTCTCTCTCTGTTGCCCAGGCTGGAGTGCAGTAGCATAATCACAGCTTACTGCAGCCTTGAACTCCTGGCCTCAGGCAATCCTCCCACCTTAGCCTCCTGAGTAGTTGGGACTATGGATGTATGCCACCATGCCTGGCTAATTTTTGTATTTTTTGTAGAGATGGAGTCTTGCTATTCTGCCCAAGCTGGTCTCAAATTCCTGGGTTCGAGTGATCCTCCCACTTCGGATCCTCAAACTGCTGGGATTACAGATGTGAGCCACCACACCCAGCCAAGTTGTTTAAATTAATTGATTTTTAACAGTGCTGCTTGTATTCTTTCTTAGTCTCTGGGTACCACCCTGGAATATTAGGTGATCTTTAAGGTCCTTTTAGCTAATAGTCATATACTATTTTATTTGTATTCTTGCCTTTGTTTGGAGTATGGCTTCTTTTTTTTTTTTTTTTTTTTGAGATAGAGTCTCGCTCTATTCTGTCACCCAGGCTGGAGTGCAGTAATGTGATCTCGGCTCACCGCAACCAAGTAGCTGGGATTACAGGTGTGCGCCACCACTTGTGGCTAATTGTTGTATTTTTAGTAGAGATGGGGGTTTCACCATGTTGGCCAGGCTGGTCTTGAACTCCTGACCTCAAGTGATCTGATGGCCTCAGCCTCCTAAAGTGCTGGGGTTACAGGCGTGAGCCACTGTGCCTGGCCTTTAATATAATTTATTATTCTAGTTTTTTAACAGCACTGTGTTTAACAACCAGCTCGCAGAATTGCTGAAAATTTAGGAAGCTTGTTCCAGCACACCACTGATTAGTATGAGAGGTTTGTTTTTTTATAAATTTTTGTTTGTTTGTTTGTTGTTTGTTTTGAGACAGGGTCTCACTCTGTTGACCAGGCTGGAGTACAGTGGCAGGATCTTGGCTCCCTGCAACCTCCTCCTTCCGGGATCAAGTGATTCTCCCACCTCAGCCTCTGGAGTAGCTGGGACTACAGGCCAGGGACACCACACCTGGCTACTTTTTGTGTTTTTTTGTAGAGTCTGGGTTTCACCAGGTTGCCCAGGCTGGTTGTGAACTCCTGAGCTGAGCCATCTGCCCACCTCAGCCTCTCAAAGAGCTGGGATTGATTATAGGTGTGAGTCACTGCGCCCAGCCTTAATATGAGCTTTTTTTTTTTTTTTTTTTTTTGAGACGGAGTCTCGCTCTGTTTCACAGGCTAGAGTGCAATGGCTCGACCTCGGCTCACTGGAACCTCCGCCCCCTGGGTTCAAGCGATTCTCCTGCCTCAGCGTCCCAAGTAGCTGGGACTACAGGTGTGTGTGATCACGCACTAATTTTTTGTATTTTTAGTAGAGACGGGGTTTCACTGTGTTAGCCAGGATGGTCTTGATCTCCTGACCTCATGATCCACCCACCTCGGCCTCCTAAAGATATGAGCATTTTTCAATGCACATTGAGGTGGTTTTTGTGTGCAGAAAAGCCTATTTAGAGTTATCTTTAATTCTAATAATAATTTATAAAACCTAAAATTTTAAAACTAAATTCTTCCTTAAACTTTTAGAATTTGTTTACAAATCTTATCCTATTTAAAGTGTAGCAAATTTTAACAATCACTTTTTTTTTTGAGACAGAATCTTGCTCTGTCGCCCAGGCTGGAGTGTGGTGGCACCATCTCGGCTCACTGCAACCTCCGCCTCCTAGGTTCACACAATTCCCCTGCCACAGCCTCCAGAGTAGCTGGGATTATAGGCATGCATCACCACTCCTGGCTAATTTTTGTATTTTTTTTTTTAGTAGAGATGAGGTTTCACCATGTTGGCCAGGCTGGTCTCGAACTGCTGACCTCAAGTGATCCGCCTGCCTTGGCCTCCCAAAGTGTTGGGATTACAGGTGTGAGCCACTGCACTCAGCCAACAATCACTTTTAAGAGCCTATGTTTGGTTTAATTTACAAAGTTAAACATCTTAAAATGATTAAACTTTATAAATTAAAAAATTATTTTAAAGAACTTCGATTATTCAACAAACATGGACTACTTATATAATTTTTATAGATCTGAGACTTCTTAAGTTCTCTTAAAATGTTTCAGCACTGTATAAATAGTAAACCTTCTGATTCGAATAATAAATCTAAAGCAACTGATTACACATTTTAAACTGAATTTTTAAGGCTGACTTATTACTTCACTAGGCCAAATTCTCTTAAATTTTACAAAAGTTAAAATACCAAATATAGCTGGGTGCAGTGGCTCACGCCTGTAATGGTGGAGGCCGAGGTGGATGAATTGCGTGAGCCCAGGAGTTTGAGACCAGCTGGGCAATATAGCGAAACCCCATTTCTACTAAAAATACAAAGATTAGCCAGGTGTGGTGGCACACGACTGTAATCCCAGCTACTCAGGTGGCTGAGGCACAAGAATCACTTGAACCTGGAAGGCGGAGGTTGCAGTGAACCAAGATTGTGCCACTGCACTCCAGCCTGGGTGACAGTGTGAGACCCTGTCTCAAAAAAACGAACAGAAAAGACCAGGTGCAGTGGCTCATGCTTGTAATCCCAGCACTTTGGGAGGCTGAGGCCGGCAGATCACTTGAGGTCAGGAGTTCAAAACCAGCCTGGCCAAAGTACTGAAGCCCCGTCTCCACTAAAAATACAAAAATTAGTGGGGCGTGGTGGTGTGCACCTGTAATCCCAGCTACTTGGGAGGCTGAGGCAGGAGAATCGCTTGAACCCGGGAGATGGTGGTTGCAGTGAGCCAAGATCACACCACTGCACTCCAGTCTGGGTGACAGAGACTCCATCTCAAAACACAAAACAATACCAAAAACAAAAACAAATACGAACAGAGTTCTTAACATAAGAATATTAACACTATGCACACTTTCCCTTAAACATTCTATTTTTAATTATAAATCATTCTGGGGTTAAAAATGATAGCTAGGTGTGGTGGTGCACCTGTAGTACCAGCTGCCCAGGGAGGCTGAGGCAGGATGATTGCTTGAGCCCAAGGAGTTTAAGTGTAGCCTGGTCAACATAGTGAGGCCCCATCCCTTAAAAAAAAAAAAAAAAAAAGATATTTACTCACTAATAAAATAAGTATGTTATGCCAAATTATTTTTATGTTACATGTATGTCACATGTAATTTTTAGAATTGACTTCTCTGCTTGCTGAGATTTTTTTATTGGCCAGGATGTGACTAGATCCCTGTCTGAGTCCTGAAGGGACTAAGCAGACTCCCATAAATGTGTGCTTAGCTCCCTGCAGGCCACTTATATTGTTTGATTGAATTTGCATTTCTCTGGGTTTTAATTATCAGTATGCCTTCCTGCCTAAATGTAAAGTCCTTGAGACTTAATAGGATCCTTAATTCTTTTTATATCTTCCTATCTCTTAGTATCACCCAACTCTTAACTGTTATTGCAGTGATAATCTTAACAATTTCTAGATAGCTTTTTCTTTTCTTTTTTTTTTTTTTTCTGAGATAAGGTCTTGCTCTGTCACCTAGGCTGGAGTCCAGTGACGTGATTACAGCTCACTGCAGCCTCAACCTCCTGGGTCCAAGCTATCCTCCCACCTCAGCCTCCTGAGTAGCTGGGACTACAGGTGTACTGGGTACCATAGTGAGACTCCATTTCATGCCTGGTTAATTTTTGTATTTTTTGTAGAGTTGAGATTTTGCCCTGTTGCCTAGGTATCTTTGATACTTTCTTTTTTTTTTTTTTTTTTAACGAGTTGTCCCTCTAGTGAAACATACAGAAACCTAGGAAATTTTTCTTAGTCATAGACCTAATATGAATAAATGTGAAGCAAATAGGAGGTGTATCCAACACAGAGGATAAAGCCACTACTTTTTTTGATTATGGAAAAGTAATCTGGTCTTATTTAGGATCAGGAAAATCTTTATCACTGGCAGGGTGTCAACATTTATTAATGAATTGCCAAGTTTCAATGTAGAAAACTTGCACAAGAAAATCACAAGTAAAATTTTATTGTAAACTGCAATTAACATCAACAGGTATATTCTTTTTTTTTTTTTTTTTTTTTTGAGACAGAGTCTCACTCTGTCACCCAGGCTGAAGTGCAGTGGTGCCATCTCACTGCAACCTCTGCCTCCTGGGTTCAAGCAATTATCTTGCCTCAGTCTCCTGAGTAGCTGGGATTACAGGCGTGTGCCACCACGCCTGGCTAATTTTTTATATTTTTTTAGTAAAGATGGGGTTTCAACCATGTTGGCCTGGCTGGTCTTGAACTCCTGACCTCAAGTGATTCACCAGCCTTGGCCTCCCAAAGTGTTGGGATTACAGATGTGAGCCACTATGCCCGGCTGGTATATTCTTTTGAACAGCCAGAAATTATTCTTTATTCCATGTAATTGAGCAAAATCCAGAATGCAGTACCATAGTAACAAAGATATTTTCTTGCTACCATTCCTTGATATTTTACATCTGTTACTTTTTCCATAACATTCTCTCCACAAATGACATAAAGACAAGGATGATTATTCTTTTCCACAGCCAGATGGCACAAGCCTGTAACAGTAAAGATGAGCTCCCCTTAGGAAAGACTGTGGTTTTAACTCTTCTTCAGAAGGGTTATCTTTTCTGGTCAAGGAGGAAAGTGAGATGTAGAATCCAAACACTTACGGTGTCTACCCCTTAACTGGAAAATTTTGTCCAAAAAACATGGTTTATCAGTCAGGGTTTAGTCTGGGAAGAAGAACTACTATGAATATTATTGAATAATGGATTTATTATAGTAATAAAACCTCGGCCGGGTGCGGTGGTTCACGCCTGTAATCCCAGCACTTTGGGAGGCCAAGGTGGGTGGATCATGAGGCCAAGAGATGGAGACCATCCTGGCCAACATGGTGAAACCCTTTCTCTACTAAAAATACAAAAATTAGCTAGGCCTGGTGGCGCATGCCTGTAGTCCCAGCTACTCGGGAGGCTGAGGCAGGAGAATTGCTACTCGGGAGGCAGAGGTCACGGTGAGCCGAGATTGCACCACTGCACTCCAGGCTGGCAGGCTGGCGACAGAGCAAGACTTCATCCTAAAAAAAAAAAAAAAAAAAAAAGTCTCACACAATGGTAGGAGAAGCTGGATAAGTAATATGTAAGAGTCTAAAAGTGGGTTAGAGACCCAGAGGAATGTCACTAAGCAGCTCTTCTGAAGCACTGGTTTGGGTGGACAGATCTAAGCATGCCGTGGAGTCTGGGACAGGATTCCACGTCCAGCTGCTGGAGTGAGACTGCAAAGGAGAGCAGATGGAGAGATCCGCGGGAGGCCGTTGACTGTCTATCTAGTCTCTGAGTCAGCCAGAAGAGCTGAATTCTGCTAGCCCCTCAGTGTCTGTCTTACCATCTCTAACTACAGTGACCTTCTGCGTAACTGCAGCTACTGCACTTTCACCTTCCAAATCTTGGGCAGATTTCTTTTTGGCCAACTCTAACCCAGAACCATACAGGGAAGGGGATTTGGGGAAACCTAGTTCTAGCTTAACCAAGTTGATAAAGTACAAAACTGTTAGATTCTACCCCTTGTCAACTTGGCATCTATGCACACCTGTTTTAATCATATTAGCTTTCGAATAAAAATAAAACAAAAGTTACGTTTCTGTTATAACTATCCTTTGTTTCTGTAATTGGTCACATGATCATAGCTGTTTTCTTTCTCTGCTCTCAGCAAGAACCTAAATTGGTCATAATTTCTTGCCTGATGGGGTGACCTACCCTTCTTTATTGAAGGGTTGTCATAAGAAGTCCTACCTGAATTGGGTTGTTGGAGTTTTCACCGACTTTTAGATGGGAGTACTGAGGGGCCCCAGAGATCCTCTATATTCCAGTTACATTTGCTTCCCTCATGGTGTAGTAGCAACCCTATTTCTCTCTGATGGTCAGGATCAATCACCCTAGCCAATTATAACCCTGCTGCATTTTGGTTCTCTAGAATGAGGAGCCCGAAGTGACCAAGTAGCAGTCTTAACATTCAGTTTAATGGAACCATTATGTCCCTTGATGGATGGATTAAAACCTTTGTGAATTAAAACCTTTAAATCGGGCCAGGTACTGTGGCTCACGCCTGTAATCCCAGTACTTTGGGAGGCTGAGGCGGGTGGATCACCTGAGGTCAGGAGTTCGAGACCAGCCTAGCCAACAAGGTGAAACCCTGTCTCCACTAAAAATAAAAAAATTTTTGGACATTGTGGTGGGCACCTGTATTCCCAGCTACTCAGTAGAGGCAGGAGAATCGCATGAACCCGGGAAGCAGAGGTTGCAGTGAGCTGAGATTGTGCCACTGCACTCCAGCCTGGGTGACAAGAGTGAGACTCCATCTCTAAATAAATAAATAAATAAAACCTTTAAATCAGCAGATTTAAAAGTTGTGAGGATGGGAACCATAATTTTTTTTTTTTCTTTTTTTTTGACGGAATCTCGCTCTCTTGCCCAGGCTGGAGTGCAGTGGTATGATCTCGGCTCACTGCAACTTCTGCCTCCCTCCCAGGTTCAAGCAATTCTCCTGCCTCAGTCTGCTGAGTAGCTGGGACTACAGGTGCACACCACCACGCCTGGCTAATTTTTGTATTTTTAGTAGAGACAGGGTTTCACCATGTTGACCAGGCTAGTCTCCAACTCATGACCTCAGGTAATCCACCTGCCTCGGCCTCCCAAAGTGTTGGGATTACAGGTGTGAGCCACTGCGCCTGGTCTGGAAGCAGAAATTTCGCTACCAGATCATTGGGGGTAATAATGAGAGGAGTCACACCCATTCCTATCCTTTAATTCCTGGACTAGTGAATCCTAGCTTTAGAAAAAACAGCTGTTGGTTGTCAGTTCAGATCATATACAACATACTGGAGGACATTAGACATTACCCCAGCCCCACAAAGTGTTGCCACCTAGCTGGTGCCATAACTGCATTGTGAAAAGGCCATTTCTGTCACGCAGAAGAGAGTAACTGTAGCAGTAATTGAACAGGGAAAATCTAATATAAGTAACTGTTAACTACTAAAAGATGCTAAACTACTAAAAGGGATAAAAGAGGACTCTTCGCCGGGCTCAGTGGCTCATGCCTATAATCCCAGCACTTTGGGAAGCCTGGACAGGAGGATCACTTGAGGCCAGGAGTTCAAGACCAGCCTGGGCAATATAGTGAGACCCCGTCTCTACAAGAAATTAAAATATTAGCCAGGCATGGTGGTACTCACCTGTAGTCCTAACTGCTTGGTAGGCTGAGGCGGGAGAATCACCTGAGCCCAGAAGTTTCAGCCTGTAGTGAGCTATGATCACGCTACTGTACTCCAACCTGGGCAACAGAATGAGACCCTTTCTCTTTAAAAAGAAAAAAAAAAGACTCCAGAAGTAGCATATGCAGAAAACAGCTGCTATCCTTCAGGATGAGGAAGAGTGAACAAAGAAAGAACTAAGAAAGCACCTTACCCCAAACCCCTCCCAAGCCTGAGATTCAGACCTTTTGGTGAGGGTTTGGCTGCCACAGGAACATGCAACCTATCATAGCACTACCATTTGCCAGAGTACTGACCTGTAGCTGGTTTATAGTTGTGAATTACTGGAAGGTTAAGAAATTTGGCAGAGAGTGAGTGTGGGCTGGAGTCAACCTTGATGGTCCCTGAGGTGAGCACTACCAGGCTTCCGACACACAGACCCACTGGGTACCAGGTGGAATAAAATCATGTTGAAACCAGGAGGGGAAGCCCTGTGTTGTTTTGCAGTGGCCTTTCAATACCCTTTATTAATTAAACCTAACATTAAGCTAGCTGGCAGAGGATTTGTGTTTATAGGATTCAGCTTGAGTAACACAAGGAAGGAGGGTGGATTTGGAGTTGAGAGACAATAAATCGAAAACTGGCCTTCTATTCTGTTATTTTAGGCCAGCTACTTCAAGGTGATGAGGGACATAGTAAGACTAGTGAATTCCATGACTGCTTGCCCACTGCTGTGTTTTAGTTGCTATAAAATAAGTCCCCCGGTCAGAAGCAATGTTGTATGGGATACCACAATGAGGAATAAGGCATTCTGTAAGATCATGGATGGTGCTTTTTGACAGAAACACTAAAGACAAGGAAGACCAATCTATATCCAGAGTCTAGTCTAGCAAGAAGAAATTGCTGTTCCTTTCATGATTGAAATGATCCAGTATGATCAGCATGCCGTCAGGATTGGCGGCAGTGTTGGTTTTTTGCGGTTGGCAGGCTAGTCACTCAGTGTTGGCTAGAACCTAATAGGTCTTGGTGAGTGGAAGTCCATGTTGCTAACCTTTATCTTGGCTGCTGCAGCCACTTTGGTCATGAGTCCATTGGGTAAGAGGTGGCTGGGGAAATAGGCTGACTGACATCTACAGATGTCATTTTTGTTCACCTGATTATTAAGAGCTTCTGCTGAGGTAATTCTGTGATGAGCATTTATATGGCACACAATTATCTTCATATTCTATATACATATTTGGAGTGTATCCACATATCTCTTCCTCAGACTTCTTGTCTTAACTTTCCAGTGATGTCCCTTCCAAGTCTCTGTCCATCCAGCCAAACTGCTAGTCATTTTTGAATCAATGTAAATCTACATCTGTAGTCATCTCTCCATCCAGGCAAAATGAACAACTGTTGTATCGCTTGAAGCTGCCCATTGGGAGGATTTCTCTTCCTCACAATCCTTCATGATCAACCCTGCATGAGAATGTAATCCTATAGCTGTCTGCTTTCACTTAGTGCTAGAGGGTTTGTGTTGAACCATCACAAATCAGGCCTAAAGTCTTCCTTAGTCAGCTGTCACAGGGAGCTCCTCATGAGGCAGTAAATGCAAGATGAGAGAGGAAGCAGGGTAGCATCGTTAAGAGCCATGGGTATCTGAGTCACTTGTTCATATTTACTTGTGTCTTCAGGACATGCTTGAGCCCGGTCTTCTGTATACCACTTACACTTAATGATGGAGTACTTACTGCTATGCATGCCCTATTTTATGGCTTGGTGAATCTGACAGCGTCCAGGCATCCAGTGCATGTCAGGGAGTTCAGGTCACGTGGTAACTTGGCCCATGGTCAAGTTTTTAGTCTCTACAAGAACTCAGTAGCAAACTAAAAGCTGTTACTCAAAAGGAGAATAATTCTCCAAAGGACAGTATAGCTTTGTCCCCAATCCCAAAGGTCTTGGCTGTCATTTCCTTATAAAGGACTGCCGAAGGCTCCATATAGCATCCCTATCCATTACAGACACACCAGTCATCATGAAATCTTCTGAGTCACGTGGGTACTACTGTAATCCTAGGTACTAGTACAGCTTTCAACACTTGGACCTGTTGCGGAACCTTACTTAAAACTGGCTTAAAACTGGCTTACTAAATAAATAGAGTAAGCTGGGGAGTATTCACTTTTCTGCAATTTTCTGGAAGAGTTAGTGTGTAGAATTGTTAGAATTTTTTTCCTTAAATGTCTGGTAGAATTTGCCAGTGAATACCATCTGAGCCTGGAGTTTTCTTTGTGGGAAGGTTTTAAATCCATAAATTCAAATTATGTGTAGGTCTATTCAAGTTGTCTATTTCTTCGTGGGTGAATTTTGGTAGTTTGGTATCAAGGAATTGATTTACTTCATCAAAGTTGTCTAATATGTAAAGTTGTATAATATATTGGTATAAATATATTTATAAACTGGGCATTGTTGCTTATGTCTGTAATCTCAGCTGCTCAGGAGGCTGAGTCAGGAGGATTGTTGAGCCCAGGAGTTTGAAACCAGCCTGGGCAACATAGCAAAACCTCATCTCTAAAATTTTTTTTTTTTTTTTTTTTTTTGAGACAGAGTTTCGCTCTTGCTGCCCAGGCTGGAGTGCAGTGGTGCATGTGATCTTGGCTCACTGTTGCAGTGAGCCTCCCGGGTTCAAGTGATTCTCCTGCCTCAGCCTCCCGAGTAGCTGGGATTACAGGTGCCCGCCACCACGCCCGGCTAATTTTTGTATTTTTAGTAGAGATGGGTTTCACCATGTTGGCCAGGCTGGTCTCAAACTCCTGATCTCAGACGATCTGCCTACCTCGGCCTCCCAAAGTGCTGGGATTACAGGTGTGAGCCACTGCGTGCGGCCAAAAATTTTTGAAAAAATTAGCTGGGTTATTAGTTGCATAAATGTGTAGAATTTTTACATCCTCATGACGAACTTACCTCCCTATTATCATTGTTATTATTACTATTATTATTATTGAGGCAGAGTCTCGCTGTGTCTCCAGGCTGGAGTGCAGTGGCGCGATCTCGGCTCACTGCCACCTCCACCTTCCGGGTTCAAGCGATTCTCCTGCCTCAGCCTCCCAAGTAGCTGGGACTACAGCCACATGCCACCACGCCCAGCTAATTTTTGTATTTTTAGTGAAGATGGGGTTTCACCATGTTGGCCAGGATGGTCTCGATCTCTTGACCTCGTGATCCACCCACCTTAGCCTCCCAATGTGCTGGGATTACAGGCATGAGCCACTGTGCCCAGCCAAAATCTACTTTGTATGATATTAATGCAACCACTTGCTTTTTTGTTTCTTCAATTTTCTTTTGATTAATGTAAGCATGATAGGTGTTTTTCTCTTTTTTCTTTCACAATATTTGTGTCTTTATATTTAAAGTGCATTTTTTGTAGGCAGCATATAATTGAACATTGTTTTATTTATCCAAGTGGACAATATTTAACTTCTAAGTATAGTATTTAGATCATTTACATTTTTTTTTTTCTTGAAACGGAGTCTTGCTTTGTTTCCCAGGCTGGAGTGCAGTGGTATGATCTCGATAAGTATAAAATATAAGTATCTATTGTGCCTGTAATCCCAGCTACTTGGGAGGCTGAGGCAGGAGAATTGCTTGAACTCGGGAGGTGGAGGTTGCAGTGAGCTCAGATCACGCCATTGCACTCCACCCTAGGCAACAAGAGCAAAACTACATCTCCAAAAAAAATTATTATTATTATTGTTCTTGAGATGGAGTCTTGCTATGTTGCCCAGGCTGGTCTCAAACTCATAGGCTCAAGTGATCCTCCCACTATAGCCTCTTGCTGAGTAGCTGGGACTACAAGTGCATGCCACCATGCCTGGCTCAGTCTTTTTTTTTTTTTTTTTCCTATTTGCTTTTTCATTTGAGATAATTTCTATTGTTATGACTTCAAGTTTGCTAAACTTTTCTTCTGAGGTGCCTAGTCAGCTGTTATTTTCACCTGTCTGGTGTTTATTTCAGACATTGTTATTTTTTGTCTCTAGAAGTTTGATTTAGGTCTTGGATTTTCTTTTTGAGATGGAGTTTCACTCTTGTTGCCCAGGCAGGAGTACATGCAATGACGTGATCTTGGCTCACTGCAACCTCTGCTTTCCGGGTTCAAGTGACTCTCCTGCCTCAGCCTCCCGAGTAGCTGGGATTACAGGCATGCGCCACCACGCCCAGCTAATTTTGTATTTTTAGTAGAGACAGAGTTTCTCCATGTTGGTCAGGCTAGTCTCAAATTCCCAACCTCAGGTGATCTGCCTGCCTCGGCTTCCCAAAGTGCTGGGATTACAGGTGTGAGCCACCGCGCCTGGCCTCTGGATATTTTTTCTATCATACACATCTCTACTTAATGTGCTAACTTTTCCTCTACTTTTTTTTTTTTTTTTTTTGGCATGATCTCGGCTCACTGCAACCTCCACCTCCTGGGTTCAAGCTATTCTCCTGCCTCAGCCTCCTGATTAGCTAGGATTACAGGCATGCGCCACCACGCCCGGCTAATTTTTGTATTTTTAGTAGAGATGGGGTTTTATCATGTTGGCCAGGCCAGTCTAGAACTCCTGACCTTGTGGTCTGCCCGCCTCGGCCTCTGAAAGTGCTGGGATTACAGGCATAACCCACCTCGCCCAGCAAATATCCCTTTCTACTAATCCTATAATTTCTGCCATTTCTGGGTCTGTTTCTGTTTATTGATTTTTCTCATTATAGGTCATATTTTCTTGCCTCTTTGTATGTCTAGTAGTTTTTTATTGGTTGCCAGACTTTGTGAATTTTACCTTTTTGGGTGCTGGATATTTTTGTATTTGCATAAATATTCTTGAGCTTCATTCTGGGATACAGGCAAGTTAGTTGAAAACAGTTTGGTCTTCTCAAGCTCTTGTGAAGCTTTGTTAGATGGATCCAGAGCAGCCTTTAGTCTATGGCTAATTTTGCACTACAAGTGAATAATACCTTTCTGAGTACTCTAATCCAAAGCCCTGTGAAGATTTCCACTCTGTCTGGTGGAAACAAACTATTCTTACGCCATAAGAGCTGTGAGAATTGTTCCATCCGCTCCTTTTAGATGGTTCGTTTTCCATCCTCAGTAGTCCCCTCACATGCATGCACTGATCATTGCTTTTGCCTCCCTGAACTCCCAGTTCTTCTTTTTTTTGTGTGTGTGTGTCTTTGTTTTTTTCTTTTTTGTGGAGAATGGAGGTCTTGCTATATTGCCCAGGCAGGTCTTGAACTCTTGGGCGCAAGCTGTCCTCCTGCCTCTGCCTCCCTAAGAGCTGGGATTACAGGCGTGAGCCACCGTGCCTGGCTGAACTCCGCAGTTCTTTATCCTCAAGTCAGGGAGACTGCTAGGCTCTGTCTGCATTTCTCCTTTGCCCTGTGGTCTGGAAATTCTCCGATCTATAAGTTGAGGCAGTTGTAGGTCTCACCTTCTTTGTTTCCCCTTTCTAAGTAATCACAGTCCTTACTACCTGAACACAGTCACATGTCCAATGTCTGAAAACCCTTATTTCATATATTTTGTCCAGTGTTTTAGTTATTTCAGGCAGGAAGGTAAATTTGGTCTCTCTAACTCATTTTGGCTAGAACAGCATATTTTGTTTTTTTGTTTTCTGGTTTTGTTTTGTTTTTTTTGAGACAAGAGTCTTGCTCTGTTGCCCAGGCTGGAGTGCAGTGGTGTGATCTCAGCTCACTGCAACCTCTGCCTCCTAGGTTCAAGTCATCCTCCCACCTCAACCTCCCGAGCAGCTGGGACCACAGGCATGTGCTACCACGCCCGGCTAAATTTTGTATTTCTGGTAGAGACAGAGTTTCGCCATGTTGGCCAGGCTGGTCTCAAACTCCTGGCCTCAAGTGATCTGCCCTCCTTGGCCTCTCAAAGTGCTGGGAGTATAGGCATGAGCCACCACTCCTGGCCAGGACAGCATATTTTGGAAATTCACCTATGTTGCATGTGTCAATAGTTAATTCTTTTGTATTCCTGAGTAGTATTCCATTTTATGGAAATACTACGATTATGTACAGGTTGAGTATCCCTTATCTGAAATGCTTGGGGCCAGAAGTATTTTGGACTTTTTCTTTTATTTTGGAATACTTCTATTTGCATTTTACCGGTTGAACATCCCGAATCTGAAATATCCAAAATCCAAAATGCTCCAGTGAGCCTGAATTCATCTGTTAATGGGCATTTGAGTTATTTCCAGTTTGAGGCTATTATGAGGGGAGCTGCTGTACATGTGTTTGTATATGTTAAATATGTTTTCACTTGTCAGATTTTAAAAGATTTAACAGATTTTTAAAGTGAAAGTTTTTTTTTTTTTTTTTTTTTTTCTGGAGTGCAGTGGCGCAATCTCGGCTCACTGCAAGCTCCGCCTCCCGGGTTCACGCCATTCTCCTGCCTCAGCCTCTCCGAGTAGCTGGGATTACAGGAGCCCGCCACCACGCCCGGCTAATATTTTTTTTTTGTATTTTTAGTAGAGATGGGGTTTCACCGTGGTCTCGATCTCCTGACCTCGTGATCCGCCCGCCTCGGCCTCCCAAAGTGCTGGGATTACAAGCGTGAGCCACCGCGCCCGGCAGTGAAAGTTGTTTTAATGATGGTATGCTTATTTAGACTATTAGGGATTAAAAAAATTATCATTTAAGATTCATTCCAGGACTTGCATTGACTTTATTCGGTCACAATAATAGTGTCCATTTGAAGATATTTCAATTTTTTCAGCACTGTCAATTTCACTTCTAGCTGCTATCAGTATACCTTCTGTAATACCTGGCTTCGAATTTCTCCTTTCGTGAGTTAGAAAGCAGGAGAATTGTGATTATGGATTAATGAGTCCCTTAATTTGAGGTCTTAAGATAAATGGAATTTAAGACTTAGGCCAACTGCTATTTTGTAGCTCTAAGACACATTTTTGCTTCTGATTTCTATGAACATATCCTATATGTTGAACTTCAAATATCTCTTACAAGAATAGGAAGCACAATGGTGTATTTGATCGTTGTGATCAGTAAATACACAGGATGTAGCCTCTAGATTGTAGCCCGTTAAATTATAGTATTTAAAATTATTATCAACTTATCTTGCTGAATTTTCTGTTAGGTTTTTCTTAATTTCTTATTATATGTTACTTAGAGTGGATTATAAATTGTCTTGTGGCTTATTCTAGTCACAGGACTTTGGGGGAGGGCTCTACACAATACTTCCTAAAAAGAAAAAAAAGAATAGTAAACACAAATCCCTATATCACAGCTACTGAGAGATATTATATAGAACTTTGATATCATTCTTTTCTAGTTTCATCTTGAGCATTGAAGAAATATTGTTCTGGTCATTTCTTAGAAAAAAATAATAAGGCTATTCAATTCTATGGTTATTATTCTACATATGTTGCAATGTCTTTATTAATAGCTTGATGTGGTCAGATGATATGAGGTTAGGTAGCTGCCACCTTATTTCTGCCAATACAGAAAGAGGCAACACTTTTTTTCCGATTATATACATTCCTAAGCATTCAGACATAGTGATAAAGAAAGTAGGGGCTAGGGAGGCAATATGTTTGACTTTTGAGTAAAGACTGTTGGCAGGAAAATAGGGGTAAAAAGAAAGGGAGAAGAGTGTGACACTTTTCAAACTTTTGCTCAGATAAAATGTTTGTTTTAGCAAATAGTGTGCTTCTGTTTAGGTTTTGGCTTGCAGATTGACTTAGTGGCATACAAATAGGTACCTTTTAAGGAACATACCAGTTATACATAATCAGGAACTTTTAACCTCTTTTTCTAATAAAAATGAGGAAGATGATCTTGATGATTAGCTACATTTTACAATAATAATTCCATAATAAAAGTATTATGTCTGAGCAAAAGGAGAAGGATAATTATGGCTGGGATAGTGACCTCCTTGCAAAGACATAGGAAATTATATATTTTAACTTGTTCATTTTTATTATTATTATTATTTTTTTATTAATTTTTTTTGCACACAAAAACAATAAACATTTTCTAAAAATAAATACAAACAAAAAGATGCTTATCAAACATATTAGGAAGGTTGCACATGGGAAGTCGGGGAATAGAAATGGGGGGTGGGAGTTAAAATAAATGAGAGAGGGACTTTATATGGATCAGTGATAATAACTCAATCCTCTATTTGACAAAGAAGAGGGAGAAGGAAGAGGAAGAAAAAGAAAGTGGGATAAAGGATCAGAAAGGGAGGAAAATAGAAAAAATTAGAGTATGACTCCAAGGTAGACCTGTTTTGTTGTCACTGAGTTGGTTGGTTGGTTTGTCGGTTGTATTCTTCATGTTTCGCCAAGTTGGCCAGACTGGTCTTGAACTCCTAGCCCGAAGTGATCAACCCGCCTCGCCCCCCAGAGTGCCGGGACCACAGGCGTGAGCCACCACGTCCAGCCCCCACATTGCTTCTGGCCTCCGTGGTAGACCTCCCAGAC
>NW_026652289.1:44379430-44511709 GCF_009828535.3 Hylobates moloch | reverse complement strand
CGCTCCCCACCTCCCAGACGGGGCGGCGGCAGGGCAGGGGCTGCAATCCCAGCACCCTGGTAGGCCAAGGCAGGCGGCTGGGAGGCGGAGGCTGCCGCGAGGCCAGACCACGCCACCGCACTCCAGCCCGGGCAACACCGAGCACTGGGTGAGCGAGACTCCGTCTGCAGTCCCAGTACCTCGGGAGGCTGAGGCGGGCAGAGCACTCGGCGTCAGGAGCTGGAGACCAGCGTGGCCAAGATGGCGAACGCGTGCCTGCAGCTAAAGGAGAAAAGCCAGGCAGCGGTGGCGCGCGCCGGCAGTCCCAGGCAGTCCGCGGCGCGGGCAGCAGCGAGCCGAGTAGATTGCAGCCTGGGCCACAGAGGGAAAGAGGAAGGAAGGAAGGAGGGAGGGAGGGAGGCTTATTATTATTTTTTGAGACAAGATCTCGCACTGTTACCCAGGCTAGAATGCAGTGGTGCAGTCACAGCTCACTACAGCCTCAACCTCCTGGGCTCAAGCAATCCTCCCACCTCAGCTTCTTAAGTAGTTGGGACTACAGGTGTGTGCCACCACACTCAGCTAATTAATTTTTTTTTTTTTTTTTTTTTTAAGAGACAGGGTCTTGCTATGTTGCCTTGGCTGGCATTTTTTTTTTTTCTTAATTTTTAAATTTTATTTTATTTTTTTAGAGATAGGGGTCTCACTATGTTGCCCAGGCTGAACTCGAACTCCTGGGCTCAAGCAGTCCTCCCACCTTGACCTCCCAAAGTGCTGGGATTATAGGCATAAGCCACTGCACCCGGTGGGCATTTTTCTTTTAAATAGCAGTTATCTTATTAAATATTTTATTAGGTAACTTCTGGCAAGTCTATAACTGAGCCCTTTTGAAAATGGAAATTTTTTTTCCTCCACAAAATAGACGTGAACTGCGGGGGTTTTTTTTTTTTTTTTTAGTTTTTATTTACTTCAGTGTGAATTTTTGTTTTGCTGCCAAAATCTTAATGTGTTTGATATTGGGATATTGCCATAAACCCTCCTAAGAGTATATGTAACATAGGGTACATGCAAGTATTACCTTTTAAAAATCACACCCATTCTGAATCCTGAAACACATCTGACCCCCAAGGGTTTTGAGTAAGGGATTGTGGAGCTATATACATTGTAGAATCCTACAACCCCTTCCTTAGAGGTTCTGAATTAGGGCCCAGAATCTATTGTTCTAACCAGTACTGTAGGTGATATTTTTAGTGCAGAAAGTTGGAAAATTGAGTCTTAACTGAATTCCTCACTATTTATCTTCTGGTTGACATAATTGTGTCTTAGAAGCTAGTTTTCCTACTTCTATCATCTCTCACTCCACTTCTTCAATTCAGCCTTCAGAGTAAAAAGACCCATTTTGTCTTTTAAAAAGCCACCATCTTGAAAATGTAGAATTTAGGAGGCCAGAGTTCTAATAGTGCTACTCTGCCAGCCAGTAGATAAGCAGCCATGAGCATGTCGCTTAGCTTCTCTGTGCCTCAGTTTCCTTACCTGTAAATGTGAGTGTCAAAGTAGGTTTCAGATTACCCATGTGCTCACATCACTCCATTACTGAAAGAACAGCAAATATTTCTAAGTGTCTCTGAGAAAATGTTCATATTTCCTTTTGTGGAAATTGATTAATTACATTGATTGAGTACACCGTGCTTCATTGGAATGCTAGAAAAATAGTGTTCTGGCCATTAGCATGGACTTAAAAAAATAAACCGAAACTGTTTAGTTTTGAACAGGTGATACTTGCATATAGTAAAAACTGTAAAAACGTGAAGTATGTATCTCAGAAAATATTTTTCTTCCATCTTGACTCCTGGTTCCTCTTCCCCAGTTTCTTGTCTGTCTTTTCAGAGATTAACTGTGCATTTATAAGAATATGAAACTTGTAACGTTTTTAAAAAGTATGCAGGAAAGACAGGTTAATTGTAGGGAGAAAATAGAAAATGGTACAAGAGAGCTGGATTCCTCATCACAATTGTATTTATTTTTTGAGACACAGTCTTGCTCTGGCACCTGGGCTAGAATGCAGTGGGGCAATCATAGCTCACTGCAGCCTCTACCTCCTGGGTTCAAGTGATTCTCCTGCCTCAGCCTCCAAGGAGCTGGGACTACAGGCATGCACCACCACACCCAGCTAACTTTTCTTTTTTTTTTTTTTTTTTTTTGAGACGGAGTTTTGCCCTTGTTGCCCAGGCTGGAGTGCAATGGCGCGATCTCGGCCCACTGCAACCTCCGCCTCCCAGGTTCAAGCGGTTCTCCCACCTCAGCCTCCCGAGTATCTGGGATTACAGGCATGTGTCACCAAGCCCAGATAATTTTGTATTTTTCGTAGAGACGGGGGTTTCTCTGTGTTGGTCAGGCTAGTCTTGAACTCCCAACCTCAGGTGATCTGCTCTCCTTGGCCTCCCAAAGTGCTGGGATTACATGCGTGAGCCATCGAGCCCAGCCTCTGGATATTTTTTTTAATCATCCACATCTCTATTTAATGTGCTAAGTTTTCCTCTACCTTCTTTTTTTTTTTTTTTTTTTTAGGCGGAGTCTTGCTCTGTTGCCTAGGCTGGAGTGCAGTGGCGCAATCTCGGCTCACTGCAAGCTCCGCCTCCCGGGTTCACGCCATTCTCCTGCCTCAGCCTCTCCGAGTAGCTGGGACTACAGGCGCCCCCCGCCACGCCCGGCTAATTTTTTTGTATTTTTAGTAGAGACAGGGTTTCACCGTGGTCTCGATCTCCTGACCTCGTGATCCGCCCGCCTCGGCCTCCCAAAGTGCTGGGATTACAAGCGTGAGCCACCGCGCCCGGCCCGCTCAGCCTTTTTTTGTATTTATTTTTTTTTTTTTGTAGAGATAAAGGTCTTGCTTTCTGGTCTCGAACTTCTAGGCTCAAGTGATCTTCCCACCTCAGCCTCCCAAAGTGTTGGGATTACAGGCATGAGTCTCTGTGCCTAGCCCCTCATTGTACATTTTGAACATCATGCGTTAACACCCTAGTATGAAAGTAAACAAACAATTAGTTTTTAGAATGGTTGGGGTAAACACCAGAATGAATAGCTAGAAGAGATGAAAATGGTTGATGTAGGTGGCCTGCTATGGCTAGGATATTGCTTTTTTTTACATATTCTTGTATGTATGTGTGTATAATGTTTTGATAAAAATAACAATTGATTTAAAAAGGGAAGAAGTAGAAAATGTAGATGATCAAAATGAAATAAATAAGAATCGCCTAGTATTACACCCCCAAATATAACAACTGACATTTATTTTATTTTCTTCCTTTTTTTTTTTTTTTTTTGAGAGAGTCTTGCTTAGTTGCCCAGGCTGGAGTACAGTGGTGAGATCTCAGTTTACTGCAACCCCTGCCTCCTGGGTTCAAGCGATTCTTGTGCCTCAGCCTCTTGAGTAGCTGGGATTACAGGCATGTCCCACCACACCCAGCTAATTTTTGTGTTTTTAGTAGAGATGGGGTTTCGCCATATTGGCTAGGCTGGTCTCCTACTTCTGGCCTCAAGTGATCTGCCCACCTCAGCCTCCCAAATTGCTGGGATTACAGACGTGAGCCACTGCACCTGGCTTCTTCCATTTTTTCTATGCATTTTTTGCCATATTTGTTCTATGTATACTTATGTGTGTGTGCATATATAGAATTTTTTTTTGCTGAATCACTTGAAAATGAGTTGCAGATATGACAATTCACCCCTAACTACAACTACTAGCTAACTACTACTAATATGCATCTCCTGTGATAAGGACAGTAAAACACATAACCACAACACCATTATCACATAATTTAAGAAAACTAGAGGCCAGGTACAGTGGCTCACATCTGTTGTCCCAGCACTTTGGGAGGTCAAGGCGGGTGGATTGCTTGAGGCCAGGAGTTTGAGACCAGTCTGGCCAGCATGGTGAAACCCCGTCTCTACTAAAAATACAAAAATTGGCCGGGAGTGATGGTGCATGCCCATTGTAATCCCAGCTACTTGGGAGGCTATGGCACGAGAATCACTTGAACTTGGGAGGCAGAGGTTGCAGTGAGCTGAGATCATGTCACTGCACTCCAGCCTGTGTGATAGAGCAAGACCCTGTCTCAAAAAAAAAAGAAGAGAAAGAAAAAGAAGAAAATTAACGTGAATATCCTAGTGTCATTTAATATTCAAATCATATTTTGAGTTTCCCCAGTTCACCCCAAAATGTCTTTTATAGTTCGGATTTTTTCTTATGCTCTTTGTTTTTTTTTGAACCAAGATCCAGCCAAAGTTTGTGCATTATTAGAACTGAATGAGAAGAAAAAACAAAAAAGAAACCAAAGTTTGTGTGTTACATTTGGTTGTTATATCTCTTTAGTCCTTTTTAATCTAGAACAGTCTTCCACCTTTTTTTCCATGACATTGAATGACATTGGATTTTTGAAGAGACTAGGACAGTTGTGTAGAATGTCCACAAGCAAATCTTAACTAAAGTGACCAGGCACGGTGGCTCATATCTGTAATCCCAGCCTTTTGAGAGGCTGAAGTAGGCAGATTGCTTGAGCCCAGGAGTTCAAGATCAGCCTGGGCAATATGGCGAAACCTCCTCCCTATAAAACATACAAAAATTACCACGTCTGGCTACTCGGGAGGCTGAGGTGGGAGGATTGCTTGAGCCCAGGAGTTGGAAGCTGTGGTGAGCTGTGATTGTGCCACTGCACTCCAGCCTGGGCAACAGAGTAGGACCTTTTGAAACTTTTGTTTTTTCACTTTATAGTACTAATATTTTGTTAGATCCACAGTTTCAGTCCTGTGTTTAAGTGTCTTCATAGTTGGACCTTAATATGCTTTTTCAGATTTCTCCCAGTACTTTCCAGTACCAGCTTTTTCCTTGAACTGTTTGCCTTGGTGTCTAGTCATCCTCTCTATACTTTTTCCAGCCTTGGCCCAAAACAGTTAGCTCACATTATTTATCTTATCTGATTTTGTAATATTTTTTGCCTTTTTCCACACGTTCTGAATTTTCTTTATTTGAAATTGAATGCCTTCTGGTGTTTTATCTGTTTATTCAAGTCACAGAATTTTAGAGTTTGTTGGAGTACTGGAAATTTAGTAAGAAGGCTGACCTTCAAGTCTTGACTATGTGACTGATAAGCTATAGGACCTGGTGAAGTCTCCTCTTTTTGAGACAGTTTCCTTAACTGTAAAATGAGAAGGTAGAGTTAAATGTCATTGACTATTCCCATGATTATCAAGGGATAAGTATGGTAGAAAAGTAATAGAGGGCCGGGCGTGGTGACTCATGCCTGTAATCCCAGCACTTTAGGAGGCGGAGGTGGGCAGATCATTTGAGGTCAAGAGTTCGAGACCAGCCTGATCAACATGGTGAAACCCAGTTTCTACTAAAAATTCAAAAAAATTAGCTGGGCGTGATGGCGCATGCCTGTAGTCCTAGCTACTTGGGAGGCTGAGGCAGGAGAATTTCTTGAACCCAGGATACGGAGGTTGCAGTGAGCTGAGATGGCACCACTGCACTCCAGCCTGGGTGACTGAGCGAGAGTGAGGCTCCATCTCAAAAAAAAAAAAAAAAAAAAAAAAGAAAAAAGAAAAAGTAATAGAGGAGTTCAGAAGCAGAGACAGATTACTGTTGGCTGGTAAGTAGCATGAGTGTGATTAAATTTAAGCTGAATGATTATGGAGCCCAAATGAAATACCTTGTGTGAAATGTTCTTAAAATAATATGGTGTTATAAAAATGTAACTGATGTTTTACCAAACAAAATGGAGCAGGGTGCTTTGGATGAAAGAAGGGGGGCCTGTTTTGATGTGCTGATGGCATAATTATTATAATATATTAAAGAATGTCTCAGAACTGTAGTTGTCCTAATAGTACTGCTTAAAACTTTCAAATTGTTACTGCTTTCAATTGCTTTCCGAAGTGGGGATAATGGTGGATCTGATCTCTTCTCTTTTGTTCTTGCAGCTCTATTATCAAGTCCTAAATTTTGGAATGATTGTCTCATCGGCACTAATGATCTGGAAGGGGTTAATGGTAATAACTGGAAGTGAAAGTCCAATTGTAGTGGTGCTCAGGTAACAGTTTTTCCTTTCGAGGCATGGAATCGCATGGCATTGCTTGGGAGAAAAATTGAGATATGAAATAACTGGTATATCATTCTCTTAGAAACTACTCTTTTCCAGAAAAGGGCCTGGAAGAAAATTAGTCACTACTTCTCAATTGTAAGAAATTCTCAGGCTGGGCGCCGTGGCTTATGCCTGTAATCCCAGCAATTTGGGAGGCTGAGGCAGGCGGATCACTTGAGCTCAGGAATTTGAGACTAGCTTGGGCAACGTGGTGAAATCCTGTCTCCACAAAAAAATACAAAAATTAGCAGGTGTGGTGACATGCACCTGTAGTCTCAGCTACTCGGGAGGCCTAGGTGGGAGGATCGCCTAAGCCCTAGAGGTTGAGGCCTGCAGTAAGTTGTGATTTCACCACTGCACTCCAGCCTGGGCGACAGAGCGAGACCCTGTCTCCAAAAAAAAAAAAAAAGAGAGAGAGAGAGAGAAAAGCAATTCGCACTTTGTTAGGCATTTCCATTCAGAACCCCAGAGGGCTCATGACCTTTCTACAAAAAGGTTACCATGTAAGGTTTGTTTTTGTCACATCCCTTAAGAAAGTGTCTCATGGCCAGGCGCGGTGGCTCATGTTTGTAATCCCAGCATTTTGGGAGGCCGAGGTGAGCGGATCACGAGGTCAGGAGATCGAGACCACGGTGAAACCCCCTCTCTACTAAAAATACAAAAAATTAGCCGGGCGTGGTGGGGGGCGCCTGTAGTCCCAGCTACTCGGAGAGGCTGAGGCAGGAGAATGGCATGAACCTGGGAGGCGGAGCTTGCAGTGAGCCGAGATTGCGCCACTGCACTCCAGCCTGGGCGACAGACGGAGACTCCGTCTCAAAAAAAAAAAGAAAGTGTCTCGTTGTACTTTATTTTCCTGAAATTCTTCTGTCTTTTTATATTCTGCACTTTGATACACCAGGCCTGTTATTTAGTTTTAGCTCATTAGATGTTATAGTACTTCCACAAATTGAGTTTTTCTGTAGCATGTTCTCAGTGTCAGGATAGAATCATCGCTAATTATTTCCAAGTTTCCTGCTGACCTTTAAATATCGCTTCTAAACTGGACTCCAGGAATTTTGAAGGCATTAATACCATCTCTTATGGTGACAAATAGTACTGAATTTTTTTTCTCCACTCTTGCTTCCTTCCCTATCTTTGCACTCATACTCTTAGTGAATATTTTTTTTAAAGCTGGGGTCTCGCTCTGTTACCCAGGATAGAGTGCGGTGGCACCGTCATAACTCACTGCAGACTCCACCTACTGGTCTCCAGGGATCCTTCCATTTTAGCCTCCTGAGCAGGCGGGACTGCAGGCCTGCCCCACCATGCCTGGTTAATTTTTAAATTTTTTTGTAGAGATGGTGTATTAGTCCATTTTCATGCTGCTAATAAAGACATACCCAAGACTGGGCAATTTACAAAAGAAAGAGGTTTAATGGACTTACAGTTCCACATGACTGGGGAGGCCCCACAATCATGGCGGAAGGTGAAAGGCACATCTCACATGGCAGCAGACAAAAGAAGAGAGCTTTTACAGGGGAACTCCCCTTTTTAAAACCATCAGATCTCATGAGACTTATTCACTGTTACTAGAACAGCACAGGAAAAACCTGCCCCATGATTCAGTTACCTCCTGCTGGGTCCCTCCCACAACACGTGGGAATTCAAGATGAGATTTGGGTGGGGACACAGCCAAACCATAGCAGATAGGATCTCACTGTGTTGCCCAGTCTGGTCTTGAACTCCTGGGTTCAAGGATCCTCCCACCTTGGCCTCCCAACATGCTGGGATTACAAGCATAGGCCACCATGCCCAACCACTCTTAGTGATTTTAATACCTAATTTAGTAACTCGTTTTTTAGAGAATTACCACTTGGTTGTTTGAAACATTATAGGCCGGGTGTGGTGGCCCACACCTGTAATCCCAGCACTTTGGGAGGCCAAGGCGGGCAGATCACTTGAGGCCAGGAGTTCGAGACCAGCCTGGCCAGCATGTTGAAACCCCGTCTCTACTAAAAATACAAAAATTAGCTGGACACGGTGGCAGGTGCCTGTAGTCCCAGCTACTCAGAAGGCTGAGGCAGGAGAATCGCTTAAACCTAGGAGGTGGAGGTTGCAGTGAGCGAAGATTGCTCCATTGCACTCCAGCCTGGGTGACGATTGAAACTTTGTCTCAAAAAGAAAAAAAAAAGAAACATTATAGTTTTGTCATATTTTGGGCTTAATTTTGTAAGCCCAAATCTTTTCTGGAGATAATGGAGTGCAGATTTAAAATAAATGGAATTATTAATATTATCTAGAATCCAAGTAATAGTGCATTAACATTATCTAGAATCTAAGTAATAGTACTTAGATTACTCTTTTTTAACCAAATTATCAAGATATGATTGACATACAAAAAGCTGTACATATTTAATGTATGCAACTTGATCAATTTGCAGGTAAGTATATTCCTGTGAAACCATCATCACAATCAAGGAAGTGAATATATTAATCACTTTCAAAAGTTTCTTCCCTTTCTATTTTTTTGTGATAAGGACGTTTAACACAGGGCCTCCCTCCATCGCCCAGACTGGAGTGTGCCATCACACCTGGCTAATTTTTTATTTTTTACAGAGACTGAGTCTTGAACTCCTGATCTCAAGTGATCCTCCCACCTCAACCTCCCAAGTGCTGTGATGTTAGGCTTGAACCACTGTGCCTGGCTCCCCGTTTCTCCGTTTCTTTTCTTTCTTTTCTTCTTTTTTTTTTGAGACAGAGTCTCACTCTATTGCCCAGGCTGGAGTGCAATGGTGCAATCTCAGCCCATTCAACCTCTGCCTCCTGGGTTCAAGTGATTCTCCTGCGTCAGCCTCCTGAGTAGCTGGGATTACAGGCGTGCACCACCATGCTCATCTAATTTTTGTATTTTTAGTTGAGACTGGGTTTCACTGTATTGGCCAGGCTGGTCTCGAACTCCTGACCTCAGGTGACCTGCCCACCTCGGCCTCCCGAAGTGCTGGAATTACAGGTGTAAGCCACTGCACTTGGCTGAGATTTTTTAAAAGTTCCTCAGGTCATTCCAATGTGCAGCACAATTTGAGACCCACTGCCATATCCCTTTACATAGAGGGATGAGAGTCTTTAAACAAAAGTGTTTGGAGTTTGTACTTATTCCCGCATTGAACTTTATTTCTTGTCTTTCTATTCTTACTTAAGCTGTTGTTACAGAAAATCAGAGCTTGAGTTTCTGAAAAATACTGATGGGCTACTTCTTTATAGATAAAATGGGGCTCGTAAATTAGTGCAAATATCTTAGGACCTTTTTAGGACTTGGCGTAGGATGGAAGAGGTAAGAGGTAAGAAGATACTCTATAGAAGTTAGTCTTACTTGTTACCATAGAATTGAATCTTTTCCTGACTTCTGAAATTCTTAGGCAAAATTCTCTGCTTATTCCTTGGTTTTCTTTTTTTCTCTTTTTAAAATAAGTAAATTGATAACACAAGCATTATCTCTGTAGCTGACTGTTCTTTGACTTGATGAGCCGTTTTTCCTTCTAAATGAATTGAACATATAAGGTCATCTTGGCTGTTATCTTTATAAATGGCAGAGGAATATGATCCAGTTCTCATTTGCATATTTGAATATGTTTAGTGTTTTCAGATGAAGTGAGAATAAGGGCATCGTTTTAAAGTTCATTCTTTTATATTCTGTTTGTCATTTGAAATTTTAAAAGGTTAAGGAATTAGTGACACTGACCTTTTCAAGAGTTAAGCTTCTTTGAATAGTAATACTTGAAATGGAACTAGTTAGTGAAGGTTAATAACTAAAACAAAAATCCTTTGGCGTAACTTTTTAGTCTGAGGAAACCATATTGTGAGAACAATACACATTTCTGTTGATGTAGGTGTTAAGGTATTGAGTATACTCCAAAAGTGATATTTTATATTTTGTTGAATATCTAATTTTGAAAGTACATTTAATCTCATACTTTGTTTTTGCTGTTATATTCTTCTTTCCCTTCCAGTGGCAGCATGGAACCTGCATTTCATAGAGGAGATCTTCTCTTTCTAACAAATCGAGTTGAAGATCCCATACGAGTGGGAGAAATTGTTGTTTTTAGAATAGAAGGAAGAGAGATTCCTATAGTTCACCGAGTCTTGAAGATTCATGAAAAGTATGTGCAAAGTATATCATCTTTGTTTCTAAGTGCTTTTGTTTAAGTGTTTGTGGCATTTAGTTTTGGTAGCCTAAAGACTGTAAAACAGTGAGGAACCTCTAGGCCCTCTTCCAGTCCATTTTTATGAACGCTGGAAAGTTTAGTGAACATTTTGAAAACTATAAATAATTATTTATTAGTTCATTTCTTTCCCTGAAGGTTTTTCCAGAGGTTTTTCTTGGTTCCCTTTTACTTCCCAACCTGTCAGTGACTCTGTATATAATTCCAAAAAACTGTGACATAAAGATAGATCCTAAATAGAATCTTCTGGTGGGCACAGTGGCTCACGCCTACAATCCCAGTACTTTGGGAGGCCAAGGTGAGAGAATGGCTTGAGCTCAGGAGTTTGAGGTCAACCTGGGCAACATGGTGAGACTCCTTCTCTATTAAAACAAAACAAAACAAAACAAAAAAAGGCCAGGCATGGTAGCTCACGCCTGTAATCCCAGCACTTTGGGAGGCCGAGGTGGGTGGATCACCTGAGGTCAGGAGTTCAAGACCAGCCTGGCTAACATGGTGAAACCCTGTCTCTACTAAAATATAAAAATTAGCCAGGTGTGGTGGTGGGCGCCTGTAATCCCAGCTACTTGGGAGGCTGAGGCAGGCAAATCGCTTGAACCTGGGAGGCGGAGGTTGCAGTGAGCCAAGATTGCACGACTGCACTCCAGCCTGGGTGACAGAGCCAGACTCCATCTCAAAAAATAAATAAATAAATAAATAAATAAATAAATAATTAATTAATTAGCTGGGCGTAGTGGCATGTGCCTGTAGTCCCGGCTAATTGGAGGACTGAGGTGGGAGGATTGTGTGAGCCCAGGAGTTTGAGGCTGCAGTGAGTCGTGTTTGTGCCACTGCACTCCAGCCTGGGTGACCGAGTGAGACCCTGTCTCGAAAAAGAAAAAAGAAAGAAATGAAAGAGAAGGGAGGCATCCTGGATGACACACAGACGAGAAGTGAAAGAGTAGGCATGATTTCGGTTCTTTTTTTGTTTGTTTTTTGAGACAGTTTCCCTCTGTTACCCGGGCTGGAATGCAATGGCGCTATCTCGGCTCACTGCAACCTCCACCTCCCGGGCTCAAGTGATTCTTGTGCCTCAGCCTCCTGAGTAGCTGGGATTACAGGCATGTGCCACCATGCCCAGTTAATTTTTGTATTAGTAGAGACAGGGCTTCACCTTGTTGGCTAGGCTAGTCTCGAACCCCTGGCCTCAAGAGATCCACCTGCCTTGGCCTCCCAAAGTGCTGGGATTACAGGCATGAGCCACTGCACCTGGTGGATTTCAGTTCTTGAAAGAAGAGGGAACTGTCAACCATTGCTTTTTGAAATTCCTGTAAACATTTTAGTTTAGAAGAGTTCTTTCTGCATTGGTGAAATAAAGATATGACTGCTTATTTTTTTAAATAAAATCAGACATCAGTATGTATGTGGAAATACTATAATTTAAAGTGACATTATATTATTGACTGGGAAGGAATAACTTAAATTTTTAGAGATTTTTTGGGGCCAGGAGCAGTGGCTCATGCTTGTAATCCCAGCACTTTGGGAGGCTGAGGCAGGCAGATCACCTGAGCTCAGGAGTTCAAGACCAGCCTGGCCAACGTGGCAAAACCCATCTCTACTAAAAGTACAAAAATTAGCCAGGCGTGGTGGTGGGCACCTGTAATTCCATCTACTCAGGAGGCTAAGGCAGGAGAATCACTTGAACCTGGGAGGCTAAGGTTGCAGTGAGCCGAGATCATGCCACTACATTCCAGCCTGAATGTCAGAGTGAGACTCCATCTCAAAAAAAAAAAAAAAAAATTATTTTGGAATTATAGAGGTTTATTCAGCACGGATAGTGTTTTCCAGATTCTCAAAGTGGATTTGTGTTGTTCATTCTCAGCAATGCCTGTTGTGAACAAAGCTGAACCAACTTTCCCCTAAATATATCAGAGAGAATCAAATTGAGCTCAGGCCTTGTTTAAGCTGGAGGAAAATTTCTCCATTTTTATTTATGATCCTTTGAAATTGAGTGAATTTGGCTGGGTGTGGTGACTCATGCCTGTAATCCCAGCCCTTTGGGAGGCTGAGGCGGGTGGAGTGCTTGAGCGCAGGAGCTCTAGACCAGCCTGGGCATGCAGTGAGCCGAGATCATGCCACTTTATTCTATCCTGGGCAATAGAGTGAGACTCTATCTCAAAAAAAGAAAAAAGAAAAGAAAAAGAAATTGAATGAGTCATAGACTTCAGTTTAAAACTGTTTCTGGCAGATTCATAGAGAATATATTAATTGGAAAATCCTTAAATTTTAAAAATAATTTTATACGGAATTCTGATGATTTTAAATATGGTACTTGTAATCTGGGGTTTTGGGTGATTTATTTCAGACTCTTGAGATACCTTCAACTTGCAGGCCTGTGTAGATAACAGACCCTGTTAATATTCAGAAATTTTCCATTTTCTTTTTTCTTTTTGGGGAGACTGAAATATCTGGTCAGAATTACCATTTGGGGTTTTTTGTTGTTGTTGTTTTTTTTTTTGAGATGGAGTCTCGCTTTTTCGCCCAGGTTGGAGTGCATGGTGCGATTTTGGCTCACTGCAACCTCTGCCTCCCAGGTTCAAGCAATTCTCCTGCCTCAGCCTCCCGAGTAGCTAGGACTACAGGCGCCCGCCACCACGCCCAGCTAATTTTTGTATTTTTAGTAGAGGCAGGGTTTCACCATGTTGGCCAGACTGGTCTTGAACTCCTGACCTCAAATGATTCACCCACCTCTGCCTCCCAAAGTGCTGGGATTACAGGCGTGAGCCACTGCACCCAGCCCCATTTGGTTTAATAGTATTAACATTGTTCTTAAATATGGGGACAAATAATATTCAAAATGTTTGTATTTAGTAAGTTCATCCTATAGGAGGTATATTAGTCTGTTCTCATGCTGCTAATAAAGACATACCTGAGACTGGGTAATTTATAAAGGAAAGAGGTTTAATGGACTCACAGTTCCACATGGCTGGGGAGGCCTCACAATCAGAAGGCAAAGAAGAAGCAAATCCGTGTCGTACATGTCGGCAGGCAAGAGATCATGTGCAGGGGATCTCCCATTTATAAAACCATCGGATCTCATGAGACTATTCACTATCACGAGAACAGCTTGGGAAAGACCTGCCCCCATGACTCGATTACCTCCCACTGGGTCCCTCCCATGACCCGTGGTAATTATGGGAACTACAGTTCAAGATGAGATTTGGGTAGGGACCACAGCCAAACCATATCAGGAGATATTATAATTGGATGGTATTGAACACTGGCATGTGATTAAGTATTTGGAAAGAGAAATTTTACCATTGGGTGACTTAATCCTTAGCTTTGCTTTTCCCATGCAGATGGATACATTATTCTGTAACCATTTAGCTTTTGGGGTCTTATTTTTTCTCATCTGTAAAGTGGTTATTTCCTTCTTCCTAATTTCACAGTATTGTGATGGGTGAATTAAATTCTAAACTCTTTGATCTCCCTAGGAGTAGATAATATTAAATATTTGGTCCTTGTTCCAGCAAGGGAAAAATCCTATGTAAATATGCCTTCACTCAGTATTTTGAGCCTATGACTTGTGAAATGCTGGAGTAGGACTTAATAGGTCTAGTAAGATCAGGTGCGGTGGCTCACACCTGTAATCTCAGCACTTTGGGAGTGCAAGGAGGGCGGATCACCTGAGGTCAGGAGTTCCAGACCAGCCTGACCAACATGGTGAAACCCTGTCTCTACTAATAATACAAAAATTAACTGGGCATGGTGGTGCACGCCTTTAATCCCAGTTGCTCGGGAGGCTGAGGTTGCAGTGAGCCAAGATCGCGTCATTGCACTCCAGCCTGGGTGACAAGTGCAAAACTCTGTCTCAAAAAAAAAAAAAAAAATAGGTCTAATAAGAGCTGGTTGCCACCAGAGAATATTTGTTTCACCACTAAGTAGATGAAGGATATCTATGCTTTTTCGAAAAAGCTATAGTGATATCTCCTGATTATATCCCAGAAGGGGAAATTGGGTGTGTTAGTATGTTTGTTTGTTTGTTTTGCCAGCAAATCAAGTCTTTGGGAATAGTCCAGATCTCTCTAGCAGCCTTTCCTTTTTCTGGGAGTTCCCCATTTCCTGGATTTTTATCTCTTCATATCTGATTTGCCTTTTCTGCATGTGTGGAGTTGATATTGTTTTCTGGGTTGAATTCAATTTTCCTTCCTGCTGCTCCTGACTTTCACTCTTGCAGCGAGCCCCTCCTAGCACCTGTCCTCTTTTACCCTTCAGAATTTTTCCTTTTTTCACTTACTGAATTGTCAGCTACAGATTATTTTTCTCTGCATATATTTGCATTTTTTCTAACTTATTTTTAATGTGACTGTTTGCACGTAACCATCTTTGGTGTTTGCAACACCTCCCAATTTAGTTTCCTCTGCAGATTTAACATCTAGTGAGCCAGTTTCTGACTTAGAATCTAAGTGGATATTAGCCCGTAGAAACCTGAAGCGAATTTTCTTCTTTCTACTTCAGTGGTCAATCCAAATGCACTTGAATTAATTTTCAGCTAGTCTTTATCAACTGTAAAATATACTTTGCTTTCAATTAAATTTTAAAATTACCAGAAACTTCATGGTTCTTTAGTAGAATTAAACTAATAATTTTCTGATCAAGCAAAATGCTGTTCCTGGCTGGGCACGGTGGCTCACGCCTGTAATCCTAGCACTTTGGAAGGCCGAGGTGGGCGGATCATGAAGTCAGGAGTTCCAGACCAGCCTGGCCAACATGGTGAAACCCTGTCTCTACTAAAAATACAAAAAAATAGCTGGGTGTGGTGGTGGGCGCTTGTAATCCTAGCTACTTGGGAGGCCGAGGCAGGAGAATCGCTTGAACCCAGGAGGCGGAGGTTGCAGTGAGCCGAGATCACACCATTGAATTCCAGCCTGGGTGACAGTGTGAGACTCTGTCTCAAAACAAAACAAAACAAAACAAAACAAAACAAAACAACAAAATACTGTTCCTGTAAACCCTGGCGTATATGAAGAATTGACGTATTTTTTCTTTGAAAGCTAACATTTTTTCCTAATATAAAAGTAATTCATGTTTGTTGGAGAAAAAAGAAGATAATCTAAAGAAAGCCATAGATAGCCACTGTTTATCCATTGGTCTGTTTATACATTGCTCTGTATTATTTTAGATCTTGTCTAATACCATTTTTTTGCTTTTATTTTCTGAATTTGGGGAGTTTCTGACATGTACAGAAGAGTATGAGGAACCCCCATGTATCTATCATCCCTGTCCCAGTGATGATTAATATATAGCCAATCTCTACTCCCACCTTTTCCCCTTCCTGTGTTATTATTATTTGTTATTCAAGACAGTGTCTCACTGTCTCCAAGGCTAGAGTGCAGTGACGCGATCACAGCTCACTGCAGCCTCAATCTCCCTGGGCTCAGGTGATCCTCTTACCTCAGCTGGGACCACAGGCGCACACCATCATGTTTCCTCTGCTGATTTAACATCTAGTGAGCCAGCTAATTTTTTTGTATTTTTTGCTTTGCCATGTTGCCCAGGTTGGTCTTGAACTCCTGGGCTCAAGTGATCCACCCACCCACCTTGGCCTCTCAAAGTGCTAGGATTACAGAAGTGAGCCACTGTGCCTGGCCAGACAATTCTTTAGTATCATCAAGTTTTTGATATTTGTTCAAATCCCCAATTGTGTCATAACTTTCTTAAACAATTTGTTTGAATCTGGACCCAGATAAAGTCCTCAGCTGCAATTAGTTGATGTGGCTTTATAGTCTTGTTTTTTTGTTTTGGGATGGAGTCTCGCTCTGTCACCCAGGCTTGAGTGCAGTGGCGTGATCTCGGCTCACTGCAACCTCCGCCTCCCGGGTTCAAATGATTCTCCTGCCTCAGCCTCCTGAGTAGCTGGGACTACAGGCGCCCACCACCACGCCCAGCTAATTTTTGTATTTCTAGTAAAGACAGGGTTTCGCCATGTTGGCCAGGCTGGTCTCGAACTCCTGACCTCAGGTGATCCGCCCACCTCGGCCTCCCAAAGTGCTGGGATTACAGGCATGAGCCACTGCGCCTGGCCATCTCTTGTTTAATCTGTAGGTTACTTCCCTAACTTTCTTTGTTCCTTGCAAGTCATTATTTGGAGAAACTGGGTTATTCTGTAGTTTCCCATAGTCTGTATCTTGCCAATTATATCCTGTGAGACAGTTTATTGTGTTCCTTTGTTCTTTGTGTCTCCAGAAAATTGGTAGTGTGTATGTATTTTAATATAAAAATGAGATTGTACTGTACATGCTATTTTGCATTCTTTTCTTCACTTAATAAAATTTGTACAATCTTGTCATTAAATATTCTTCCATACCATTATTTTAATGCTTACATAATATTTGAACTCCTTAATATTGGATCTTTAGTTTGTTTTTAGTTATTTATAAACAACACAGCTATTAACATTCTTGTAGCTCAGTAAATAATTATTTCGACACTAGAATGGTGATAAGATACCCCAGTGCCACAGACATTTTTGGTTAAGAAGAACAGATTTTGTGCTTTAAATGCCATGAAGGTATTTGATGACTTGGGTTTCCTTTACTCTTTTAAGGCAAAATGGGCATATCAAGTTTTTGACCAAAGGAGATAATAATGCGGTTGATGACCGAGGCCTCTATAAACAAGGACAACATTGGCTAGAGAAAAAAGATGTTGTGGGGAGAGCCAGGGGGTAAGTATAGAGGGGAGCATCTCAAACTTTTTATATCACTTGAAGTGTGGCCCTCTCAATCATATTATTTGATCATACACAGTTGAATATAGAGATTTGGTTCTGGTTCCACCAAATCACCCTTGTGTCCTTTGAAAATTTTGCTTCTTAAAAAGTGTCTAAAATTTCAGGTATACTACTCCAAAGGTGAGGAACTGGGTGGGGTGCAATAAAAGAATAGAATACTAGTGATGAGATGGTGAATTGGGTTTATTGGTTCACAAAAAATGGGCACCTTCCATGTGCTCTTTATGTCCATACTATTAGGTCTGGGGTCTAGAGATTATTACCTCTTTTTTTTGAGATGGAGTCTTGCTCTGTCACCCAGGCTGGAGTGCAATGGCGCGATCTCAGCTCACTGCAGCCTCCACCTCCTGGGTTCAAGCGATTCTCCTGCCTCAGCCTCCTGAGTAGCTGGGATTACAGGCGCCCGCCACCATGCCTGGCTAATTTTTTTTTTTTTAGTAGAGATGGGGTTATACTTACATTTCTTAAGAAGTACTAAGTCAACAATTCAAAGTGTTCATCCAAATTAGTTTTATCATTTTAATTTAATCCATAATATTTCTAGTCTTGAAATTGATGAGGTCAAATGAAATTAAAAAGTTATATTAAGCCTGTTTGTTTCAGATTTTATCAGGAGAACAGTTCAGTGGAGGACAGGAATTGTAAGTTGTTGGTATTAAGGAAGTATGGCATTGTTGCTCCCTTAATGTTATTAATAGTATTAACAATATCTCACGTTTATTAGGGCTTATTGTGTACCAGAGACTCATTCTAAGTGCTTTACAAGTATTACCACATTTTAACCTCAGAACAACCCTAATATTCCCATTCTACAGATGAGGAAACATAAATGAGTTAGGTTATGTATCTAAGATTATACTGATGATCGTAAGTGGCTGGCTGCATAGTCCACCTTAACCATCATACAAAAATTACTAGCGTAACATTTCTGAAATGGATAGTTGCTAATTCTCACTAGTTAGATGCCACATGGCGCTTTTGCCACTGTCAGAACCTCTGCTCCTTTTGACCTAGAACAGACTGTATGGATACAGAGTTATTACACCAGTAAGGAGGCCTGAGATACGCAGTTCCCATAGAGAAGGAAGTATGAGTTGCTAAGTGAAAGCTTTCTCAGTTGCAGCACGAGAGATGCTCAGTTTGGGGCCAAAGAGATCAGATCAGAACAGGTATCATTGTGCTTTGCCTGCTGGAGAGCTGTGGTTGTTGTTGTTGTTTTAATATGTCCCCACTTTAAGGAACTTTTCCTTTGATGGAGCTAAAAATACTTTTATAATCCAAATTAGGTCATCAGTGCTTCTGAGAAATGCTAGTCCCCATCTTCCTCAGTTTCCAAGATGCTGCTAATGTGATTATTTAAACTCACCAATCTCTTTGAGTCTTTGTTTTTCCTCAAATTATAAATGTACAGATTCATGTAGAAACATAAGGAAATACCAATAATCAAAAAGCAAAGTCACTTCTTGTCTCCTTTTTCTTGATCTCCATAAATATTTACTATTAACTTTTTGGTTTGCATTATATTAGCCTTTATGTGTAGAGATAAAAATATTAATACGTACTTTTTTTTGCCTTTTTTTTTTTTGGAGACAGAGTCTTGCTCTGTCACCCGGGCTAGAGTGTGGGTGGCATGATCTCAGCTCACTGCAACCTCTGCCTCCTGGGCTTAAAAGATTCTTGTGCCTCAGCCTCCCGAGTAGCTGGGATTACAGGTGTGTGTCACCACGCCCAGCTAATTTTTTGTATTTTTAGTAGAGATGGGGTCTCGATATGTTGGCCAGGCTGGTCTCAAACTCCCAGCTTCAAATGATCCACCTGTCTTGGCCTCTGAAAGTGCTGAGATTACAGGCATGAGCCACGGCACCCAGCCCTAGTATGTACATATTTATACAAACATAAACGCATTTTGTGTGTGAAAGGAGAATGGTCACATTATCTTATAACCCCTTTTTTACCCAAAAAATTACTAGCATATTTACAAATCAATATATTTATCATCATATCATTATTTTCAAAGCTGTATGCTATTCCACTGTATGGGAAGACCATATACTGTATCCTGTGGATAGACCATATAGATTTTATTCAGTCTCCTGTTGTTAGGTATTCTGATTGTTTCCAGCTTTTTTATTGTGAACAATGTTATGATGAATATCCTTGTTATGTATATCTCAGCATTTCTGCCCAATCTTCAGAGTAATTTTCTAGAAGTGGAATTACTGGGTGAAGCATACTCATATGTTAAGGCTTTTGACAAATTTTGCCAAGCCTGTTTCATTTATACTCCTGCCAGTACAACTGAGTGTTCCTTTATCTGGGTCTTCTTCTTTTTTTTTTTTCTTTTCTTTTTTTTGAGGCAGAGTCTTGCTCTTCTGCCCAGGCTGGAGAGTCTCGCTCTGTTGCCCAGGCTGGAGTGCAGTGGAGCAATCTCAGCTCATTGCAACCTCCGCCTCTCAGGTTCAAATGATTCTCATGTCTCAGCCACCCAAGTAGTTGGGATTACAGGTGTGTGCCACAACTCCTGGCTAATTTTTTATATTTTTAATAGAGATGGGTTTTCGCCATGTTGGCCAGGCTGGTCTGGAACCCCTGGCTTCAAATGACCTGCCTACCTTGGTGTCCTAAAGTGCTGGGACCACAGGCGTGAGCCACCATACCTGGCCTGGGTCTTGATTCTTAAGTGTTTATTACAGCTCTGTCTGCTCACTCTGGCCCATTGGTTGGGTAAAAGATGCATCATCCTACAAAAGGTTGGGGAGCTTTCACTCAAGTAACTTGTCTTCTGGACAATTTTTGAAAAAATTCTGGGCCGGGCGCGGTGGCTCACGCCTGTAATCCCAGCACTTTGGGAGGCTAAGGCGGGTGGATCACGAGGTCAGGAGATCGAGACCATCCTGGCTAACACAGTGAAACCCCGTCTCTACTAAAAATACAAAAAAATTAGCTGGGCATGGTGGCAGGCGCCTGTAGTCCCAGTGACTCTGGCGGCTGAGGCAGGAGAATGGCGTGAACCCGGGAGGCGGAGCTTGCAGTGAGCCGAGATCATGCCACTGCACTCCAGCCTGAGCGACAGAGCAGCACTCTGTCTCAAAAAAAAAAAAAAAAAAGAGAAAAAGAAAAGAAAAAATTCCACACTATTTAATGCTATTTTTAAAATTCCAACATTGAAACTATAGACCATTTTGTAGCTTTTACTTAAAAAATGTAATAGTCTAGTACTCTCTGCATTAAGGAAGTTTCTGTAGGAAAAAAAACCTAAGACATGAACAGCAGGAGCACAGAATCTTAACTATATAAATTTACTTTCCATTGATTGTACCTCTACTGAGCTTAACACGTAATGGAACCTAACACTTTCTTTTGTGGAAATTGTGTTTATAAAACACTAAACTGGTATTTCAAAGTCAGGCTGTACTCAAATCTTAAGAATAGAGCTTTTCCACAGGCAAGTCTGTTACTATAGTACATATGTCTTCATGCTTTTTTTTTTTCTTGAGACAGAGTCTCACTTTATCACCCAGGCTGGAGTGCAGTGGCAGAATCATGGCTCACTGCAACCTCCACCTCCCAGGCCCAAGCAATCCTCCCACCTCAGCCTTCTCAGTAGCTAGGATCACAGATGCATGCCATCACACCTGGCTAATTTTTTTAATTTTTGTAGAGATTGGTTTTCCCTGTGTTGCCCAGGCTGGTCTTGAATTCCTGGGCTCAAGCAGTCCTCCGCCTTGGCCTCCCAAAGTCCTGGGGTTACAGATGTGAGCCACTGTGCCTGGCCTCCTTTATGCTTTTTTTTTTTTGAGATGGAGTTTCGCTCTTGTTGCCCAAGCTGGAGTGTAATGGTGCGATCTTGGCTCACTGCAACCTCTGCCTCCCAGGTTCAAGGGATTCTCCTGCCACAGCTTCCCCAGTAGCTGGGATTACAGGTGCGTGCTGCCACGCCCAGCTAATTTTTTGTATTTTTAGTAGAAACGGGATTTCACCATGTTAGCCAGGCGGTCTCGAACTCCTGACGTCAGGTGATCTGCCTGCCTTGGCCTCCCAAAATGCCGGGATTGCAGGCGTGAGCCACTGCACCCCGCCTCCTTTATGCATTTAAAAAAAAAAATTTTTTTTTTTTTTTTTTTTTGAGACAGAGTTTCACTCTTGTTGCCCATGCAACAGTGTGATCTCAGCTCACTGTAACCCCCACCTCCCAGGTTCAAACAATTCTCCTGCCTCAGCTTCCCAATTAGCTGGGATTACAGGCATGTGCCACCATGCCCACCTAATTTTTTGTATTTTTAGTAGAGATGGAGTTTCACCATGTTGGCCAGCTGGTCTCTCTTTTTTTTTAACAGCTGCACACTAAAAAAAAATTATGTTGAGGCCCAAGGCTCTAAATTAAAATAATTTTTAAAAAATTTTATTGAGATATAATTCACATATATTAGAATATAAAATTCACCATCTTAAAGAGTACAATTCAGTGGGTTTCAGTATATTCACAAGATTGTGCAACCATCACCACTATCTAATTCCAGAGCATTTCTATCACCCCAAAAATAAAACGCAGTACTCATTAGCAGTCACTCCCCATCCTCTACTTCCTGTAGCCCCTGACAGCCACTAATCTGCTTTCTGTCTTTGTGCATTTCCCTATTCTGGACTTTTCATATAAGCAGAATCATACAATGCGTAGTCTTTTGTGTCCAGCTTCTTTCACCTAGCATAATGTTTTTAAGGCTTATTAATGTTGTAGCATATAATAAAAACAATTTTAGAAAATGAAACTAATACTGAACCAATTAAGTATTAATAGAGGTGATTTCTTTCTAAACTCAGGAAGTTGAAAAATTCAAGAGCACTCATTAGTCAAGAAGGAACAGAAAGCAGCAGATGAAAAGGGTGAAAGATTGGCAGAGGATCGGGGAACAGAAATGTTGAAAATGGAAAGAAGAATTAAAAATATATAAGGAAGGAGTGGAGTAATTGAGCTCTCTGTTAACTGAAATCAGTTTTATGGATAAGACTTTTTGAATGTACTTCTTACTTGAAACAAGTCATTCTAGAAACAAGATGATCCTTTTCTGGTCATCGCATATTCTCTTACTCTCTCATTTAGTTGCTGCTGGATTCCAGACTTTCCAGATATAGACCCCTTTTGATATTTGACAGAATTGTACTGGGGTCTCAATTTTTGTGGCATCTTTTCTTTACTGTTTGTTTGGCCTTTTGTCTAATGATCTCTATGAACATCAGGAGACAGTGCTTTCTTCTGAGGCTACTTCCTCAGCAGTACCTTTGATCCCAAGAATTCCCAGGGAAATGTTATTTAACTATATGAAATGCATTTTACCTTCTAGATATTAACTTGGCACAGGCTGGTGTTGGAGTTGGCTTTGTGGATGGCATTCATTTTACTTACTTTAAACCTCCTGCTTATTAGCAACTCTGCTTTAGCACGAGTTTATCTGAGCAAAATAGGCAAAAAGTGCAAATGGTTTGAATTTAAGATGACTGATGATAGTAGCATTATATACTTGATTATCAACTCTTTGCTTATCTCTGTCCATGGAGGGTAACAGTGGTACAGACAATTAAATCTTTTGTTTGACTTTGGACTGCTTCGTCATATTCTGGCATCCTTAGATCTTGCTTATATTACTCCTAAAGACCAAGTTGCTTTCATTTCACTTACAGTGGGCAAAGAAAAGCCAACCTTTAAAAAAAAGTTTCAGTTTGTGTGTGGTGGCTCACGCTTGTAATCTCAGCACTTTAAGAGGCCAAGATGGGAGAACCGCCTGAGCCCAGGAGTTTGAGACCAGCCTGAGCAATGTAGTGAGATGCTGTCTCTACAAAAAAATTTGAAAATTAGCCATGCATGGTGGCGTGCACTTGTAGTCCCAGCTACTTGGGAGGCTGAGGTGGGAGGATTGCTTGAGCCCAGGAGTTCAAGGCTGTAGTGAGCTATGATCACACCACTGCATTCTAGCCTGGGTGCCAGAGTAAGACCATGTATCAAAAAAAAATTTTTTTTAAATGCCATGGATTATTCACAAGCAGGCTATATGGTTGCTGGGAGCTGAGGATTGTGGTTCTTTGGGCATAGATATCATTGCATGGAGGTAACAGAGTCTCTGTGTATTAGAATGGCTCCTTATTGATCATTAGATCAGAATTAGCAGCTTAACGTTTTAGTAGAAATCACAGATGTTTTTATAGCTCTTAATCTGTACTTTACTGTGAGGCATTTGCCTTTATGTTCTTAAATTAGGTGATTTACTTTCACTGAAAGCTATTGCTTTTATGGAAGTGTTAAAAATGAGGCAAAAGAAATAACAGTTACTGCATTAAAAAGGAAAAATTATATATATATAAATATATATAAAATGTAGAAACCCTCTATCCATTCTCTTAGAGCTTAGCCATGCCATTCTTTAATGACTGTTACTTTTCAGCTCTTGGAGATCCCAGGGGTTGAGATGAAAGCATGAACCCTAAGAAGGGATATTATTTGCCATCACACACCTATATGTGCATCTCACACTAAAATTGGGCTTCTTGAATTTTGATGTGCAGGAGCATTATTTGGGCCCCACCTTTCAGAAATTCCCTGGCTTAGTTGGTCTGGGAAAGATATAAGAATCTGCATTTTTATTTCTTATTTGTTTATTTATTTTTTTTGAGACAGAGTCTTGCTCTTTCTCGCCAGGCTAGCATGCAGTGGCACAATCTCAGCTCAGTGCAACTTCCACTTCCCGGGTTCAAGCGATTCTGCTGCTACAGCCTCCTGAGTAGCTGGGATTACAGGCATGCACCACCATGCCCAGCTAATTTTTATATTTTTAGTAGCTACAGGGTTTCACCATGTTGGTCAGGATGGTCTCAATCTCCTGACCTCATGATCCACCCGCCTCAGCCTACCTAAGTGCTGGGATTACAGGCGTGAGCTACCGTGCCCAGCCAAGAGTCTGCATTTTTAACAAGCCATCAAGTGGTTGTGACAGAGGAGGTCTAGGCTTTAAGAAACACCAGTGGCCGGGCGCGGTGGCTCACACTTGTAATCCCAGCACTTTGGGAGGCCAAGGCGGGTGGATCACGAGGTCAGGAGATCGAGACTACGGTGAAACCCCGTCTCTACCAAAAATACAAAAAAATTAGCCGGGCGTGGTGGCGGGCGCCTGTAGTCCCAGCTACTCAGAGAGGCTGAGGCAGGAGAATGGCGTGAACCCCGGAGGCGGAGCTTGCAGTGAGCCGAGATGGCGCCACTGCACTCCAGCCTGGGCGACAGAGCAAGACTCTGTCTCAAAAAAAAAAAAAAAAAGAAACACCAGTGTATGGAATGGGAGTTTGGAGATGGGGCAAGAGAGACAGGTCTCAGTGATCCTGAAGGGAGAGGACAGAGAGGGGCGAGGACAAGAGACAGGAAGTGAGGGGAGTTCTTAAAGGGAAGTGAAATGTGTCAAAAACAAAATGTGTGTTCTTCAAGTTTGCCTGAGGCTTTGATGGCGTAGATATTATGTGGGAGGTAATTTCTGTTTGTGCTGTCTTTGGCATGGTGCAAAGATTGTAGGTACCCTGAATAAAAGTATCTGGGCAATTCTTAAAGTGTACAAAGGTCAGCCTCCACTTCAGCTCAGCGGCCCTATGACAGGCTCTAGCTTAGTACAATATTGCCAGTCCGCTCTGGAGTCCAGCGATAGAAGAGGAGGATAAAGAAGAAAGTATTACATTTGCTAACCACCTCTTCCGCCCACATTGATGGTACCCTGCTAATTTTCTCTTTCTGCCCTGAATTCTTATGATGTCAAAGTAGTCTTTTGCATGGAGAGGAATTTAAGCCCTGGGAGAAAATAGGATTTCCCCAAGAGAGAGCAAAAAGAAGAGGCCCGGACATTCAGACATTCAGTCAGGCAGATGTACTGGATATCTCCTATGTGTAAGGCACTATGTTGACCTTGAGGATACAGGGGGAACAAGATAGGCATCATTGTTGCCCTTACAGAGCTTCTAGTTTGGTAGGGGAGACAGACATGTGTAGAATCTGTTGTACAACTAATTATTTAAGTAAAAGTATGATAATTATTATAAAGACCTCAAAGGAAATGTATCAGGGGCTGTAAGATAATTTAACAGGTGGTTTTGCTTAGTTTGAGGGGAAAAACTTTAGGGGCATGAGGAATTAGAAAGAGCTAGTGAAAAGAAGGTATAGCAGCCAAAGAGGTAGGTGAAGAAACAAATTTGTGGTACGTTAAGAAACCAAAAAGGAGGAATTTCCAGAGCATATTTGTGGTCATGAAAGTCAAATGCTGCCAAGATGGAAAGGAAGATGGGAGCTGAGACTGGTTTGCTACATATGGTGATGAAAACTGTTCTAGAAAAGTTTCAAGATTAATAGGACCAAACACAGCTTACAGGTGGTTAAAAAATGAGAAGGTGGTGAAATCCTAAGTACTATAATGAGCTGAACTCACTTTTTGGCCACTTAACATGAAGTACTTTGTAATATTCTGGCTGTGCTTGCTTTGTCTCCCCAGCTAGATTGACAGCTTCCTGAAGGTTATGATGATAAACCTAGCCCCTAGCACTGTATCAACATGTAGCATTAGAGTCACCACCTGGAGATCTAAGACCTTGGATCTATCTGGTGCTGGTTCTGCCACACAGAAACCATGTACCTTGGGCATGATCATCTGTTTCCTCATCTCTAAAATGGTGATATTCCTAACTTTCCTATCACTTGGGCTTTTGAAAGGATCAAATAGGGCAGTATATAGAAATGGACTTTGTGAATTGAAAATTAGTATTCTATAGAAGATATTGATAATATTCAGTGAATGACAACAGCTGCTTTACATCGGAAATTCTGTGATAATCGGTTTTTTGTTTGTTTTAGATTTGTTCCTTATATTGGAATTGTGACGATCCTCATGAATGACTATCCTAAATTTAAGGTAAGAGTCTGTATTATTTGTTTTATTAAAAATGTAATTTTTTGGGCCAGGCGTGGTGGCTCATGCCTGTAATCCCAGCACTCTGGGAGGCCGAGGTGGGTGGATCACTTGAGCCCAGGAGTTCAAGACCAGCCTGGGCAACATAGCGAAACCCCATCTCTATTTAAAAAAAAGAAATTATTAGCCTGGGCGCAGTGGCTCGCGCCTGTAATCCTAGCACTTTGTGAGGCTGAGGCAGGCAGATCACCTGAGGTCAGGAGTTCGAGAACAGCCTGGTCAATATGGCAAAACCCTGGCTTTACTAAAAATACAAAAAAAATAGCCAGGAATGGTGGTACACACCTGTAATCCCAGCTGCTGGGGAGGCTGAGGCATGAGAATTGCTTGAATATGAGAGGTGGCGGTTGCTGCTGCACTCCAGCCTGGGTGAGAAAGTGAGACTCTGTCTCAAAAAAAAAAAAAAGGCCGGGCATAGTGCCTCACGCTTGTAATCTCAGCACTTTGGGATGCCGAGGCAGGTGGATCACGAGGTCAGGAGATCAAGACCATCCTGGCTAACACGGTGAAACCCCGTCTCTACTAAAAATACGAAAAAAAAATTAGCCGGGCGTGGTGGTGGGCGTCTGTAGTCCCAGCTACTCAGGAGGCTGAGGCAGGAGAATGGTGCAAACCCGGGAGGCGGAGCTTGCAGTGAGCCGAGATAGCGCCACTGCACTCCAGCCTGGGTGACAGAGCGAGACTCCGTCTCAAAAAAAAAAAAAAAAAGAGAATTATTTAAAGATTTAAAGAAATGTGATCTTTTGCTTAGTATTGGAAACTTTTAAGTGGATTACGTTAAAAGATGAAAGAATAATTGGGTAGTTTAGCAATATATTCACAAAGACCAATTTGTTAATTAACTCTTAGAACCCCTGAACTTTTCAATGCTTCTCTGACTTGTGGTTCTGTGTTTATTTTCTAGTATGCAGTGCTTTTTTTGCTGGGTTTATTCGTGCTGGTTCATCGTGAGTAAGAAGCCTGCCTTGCTGTTCCTGGGAAGATGCCATACTTTTCGTTACTGGATGTTTGGAGTAGATACTGGTCTGTGATTGGTGGAATGGAGAACACACGTGTTGGTGCTTCTTGGTAGCACTGGTTTGCATTAGTTTATGTTTCCACGCCAGAGTTTGTGTGGGCGGGCGCATGTGCACCACAGAGTGCACTCGAGGGGACTTTCAATCACAGGATTTCATAATTGTCATTGTCACACTTTCAAATTTTTGTACATCAGTGAATTTTTTATATTAAAAGGTTGAGCCAAAGCCCCCAGTGTTTGTATTTTGAAGCCAAGCTTCACTTCTAAAGTGCCTACAGAGACTTGTAAATGAAAATGCAGCTCTGCACGAGTTTGAAACCGTCATACCTCCTTCTAATAGGAATGGCATATACTGAGGTGGTCGTAAGTCTTAACTTTTAAAATTTTAAATAAAAGACTTTGCACATTGAACCCCTTATCCCTGAATTGTGTTTGTCGGGAAAGCTTCTGAAATTTGCCTTCCTTGGCTGGTTCTTAGTACCCCTTGGGGGATATAAAGGCTTGATGTGAACAGTCCTTCAGCTAAGAAGGTTGCGCTGATAACAACTAGTTTTTTTGTTTGTCTGTTTTGCCTGTGTGTGTGTGTGTGTGTGAAGCAAAAGTAGCCATTGACAGTCATAGGAAATCTCTTAGTGATAAAATTGATTCTTCCCGAGACTCAAATGTGTATAAACCCAGCTAGTGTTGCTGAGAGGTTCAGAAAATCGTACTTGGTTATAAAAAGTCATAACCCTTTCTACACTTGAGACATTCTCAGTCCTTTCTACACCAAGGCAGTGTATGTTCGCATCTAGAGGCAGAGGAAAGGGCTGGAGGACAAGCATTCTGCTTGGTGTCTTTAAACTCTCATTTGTCTGAACCTGTTCTCTCAAGTGCCTGACTTTGCATTTCTCTAATGCAGACTTAAAGCAGGCAGTTTAAAGTAGTGAGTGCACAACCCAATTGTATGTTTTCTTTTAATATCAAGGCAGTGAGGGAAATAGGGAGTATAGAGTAAACCAGTATCTTTTGAGCACAAAATACTCTTAATTCTGTCTGTTCTCTTGTTGTATTAATGTGAAATCTTAAAGTGAGTTTTCTGTGTTAGGCTACTTGAACAGTTTCTATTATTTGTTCAACTGCAGTGGAAATCAGTCTATGCCGTAATGCTAATGGCATGAGAACAGGGACAATTACTCTTCTGAAGCCCTTCCCTGTGGAGAATAGTGCCTTCCTAAACCCATTAACCAGACTTTAGCCTTCCAACTTTGAATATGGGCTCTTAATATTCTCAACAGAGTATGAAACTTGGCAAATCACTACTAACAAATGCTTTTTTGAAGCTGTCTGTGAGGCTTATATAGTACTTACATTTTCTCATGAACCAGAAGCTGAACATTCCCTGTGTGGAATAGCAGGAAATTGCCATTTATTCAATTTTTTCCCCCCTCATCACCTGTGGAAGATGCAGTTCACTGCTCAGCCTAATCAGTACACTGGTTTTTGTACCAGCCTTTCTAGGACTACTGTAGGAGAGAAGCAGTGTGCTTTGCTGGCCAAGGTTGGGATCCTAGGGTTCTCTGTGATCCTAGCTTGCCTGAATGTAAGCATCCTTGTACTTGTGTCTTCATCTACTCCAGATTTCTCCTCATAAATGTATCGGGAGGAAAACATTAATACTTTTTTCCCTTGCATATTTTCACAAACAGTTTTATGTAAGTATTAATTTTCCTCCTTTGCTGGATGCTGTAGTTGCAAGCAACAACTAAGTTTCTCTGAAAAGGTAATCAAATCACTTAATATTATTTGAATCACTCCATTAGCCAAAAATAAAAAGATTACTTGTGGCGGGGGTATTATATTCCCAATTTTTATCTTGTCTAGTTTAGTGCTAAACATAAGACTTAAAATGGGAGATTTTATTAGCAAATATATCCTAAAAGCTCTTTGCAAATGTAAGAAATGCCAGAGAGGTTTTATTTGCTAATTGAATGGCGTGATAAGCTCTTTGAGATTTGGCAGGACAAGTGGAGAATTGGGAGGGCTCAACCATTGTGAGTGAAAGGAATTGAAGAAGAGTATGAAAATTGATCAAACTTCAAATGAGAAATTGATAATGGGATTATCTCTTTGGCTGTTACTTGTCTGCTCTTATACCTCGGATAATCAACCTTTTTAAATTATTTCCAATGTCTGTCCTCAGTTCTAGTTCCATGTCTCCCTTTCCTCTGGACACTTCCACTTGATTGTCCCGTCTTTAAACTCAAGTTCCTGAAAACCTCCCCTCCACATTTCATGTTTTCTGTGAAGGAATATTCACCTAGATTTGTCATTTCCCTACCATATCTAGCCACATACTAAGTCCTCCATTTACCCCATCATTCCATTCTCATTGCCATCACCTGAATCCAGAAATACTTATTCAGTGGCTCCCTGTTGCTTGTGTACTGGTCCCCCTGCAGTGTGCCAGTCTGTGCCTATTTTGGATAATTACCACCTGTTATTAATAATTAGTTTTAGCCTGCCTTTTACTTACTTTTTTTTTTTTGAGACGGAGTCTCGCTCTGTCGCCCAGGCTGGAGTGCAGTGGCACAATCTCGGCTCACTGCAAGCTCCACCTCCCGGGTTCACGCCATTCTCCTGCCTCAGCCTCTCTGAGTAGCTGGGTCTACAGGCGCCCGCCACCACGCCCGGCTAATTTTTTGTATTTTTTAGTAGAGACGGTGTTTCACTGTGGTCTCGATCTCCTGACCTCGTGATCCGCCTGCCTCGGCCTCCCAAAGTGCTGGGATTACAAGCTTGAGCCACCGCGCTCGGCCTCTGCCTTTTACTTTCAGAAATGCTTCTTGTTTGGACCATAAATTTTGTGTTCATACTACCCTTTCCCTACATTGAATTCAAACTTTGAATTCCACCAACAGTAAGCATCCTTATGAGTGCAAACATCCTTGTACTTACGTCTTCATCTATCCAATCTCTCTTCCTTATACACTTATTGGGAGGAAGACATTAATACTTTACTCACTCGGGCGGGCTTGGTGGGTCACGCCTGTAATCCCAGCACTTTGGGAGGCCGAGGTGGGTGGATCACTTGAGGTCAGGAGTTTAAGACCAGCCTGGCCAACATGGTGAAACCCTGTCTCTACTAAAAATACAAAAATTAGCCGGCCCTGATGGCATGTGCCTGTAATCCCAGCTACTTGGGAGGTGGAGGCAGGGGAATGGCTTGAACCTGGAAGGCAGAGGTTGCAGATTGTGCCACTGCAGTCCACCCTGGGTGACAGAGTGAGACTCTACCTCAGAAAAAAAAAAATAATAATTTTCATTCACAACCAGTTGTGTAGAAGTATTATTTTTCCTCCTTTGTTGAGTGTTTCCACTTGTATTATGTCATCTTATTTCTGTTTATCTGAGTCTTACCATCTTCACAAGTTCTGCTATCACTCAGCATTTGCACCCTCACACTATTTGTTTAAATTTGTGGATATGGCCTCGAGGTCCTTGGCAGATTGTAAGCTCCTCCAGGACAGGAGCCCCATTTCGTAGACACTGGTCTGTGTTTCCTCAGTAGCCTGAAACAGCATATATTAAATGTTCCGTATAATCATGCATTGTAGCCAGAGGCACTAGCTTCAGTTAGCATTGTTGTTGAGCTATTATTTGTAGGCAGAGCATATGAATCATTAAAGTGATCTGTACTTTCCTGTTATTTAGTAAGTACATTTTCTTGGTCTTGCCAAATTTGAATCTGAAAACTTTCTCTCCATGGTTCCATTTAAACAGTATGTACCCTTCCCAGATTTTTAACTGTTAATCCTGCTTCCTTCTTTTTTGTGTGTGTCCTTAGGCTTAGGCTCTTCTTGTGTCTTCTTTCTTGATGGGAGAAGTATTGGCATTTATCATTTTTCTTAAGGAATCACAGGCTTCCTTCTTAGATACCCAGGGCTTGGAATAGAGAAAGTCTCTTTTATCCTGAGTGCATTTCTTAGTATTTGCATAAGCCTTTTACCAAGTCTAGCTGACCTCTCAGAACGTGGCATGGAGGCTGATTTCAGAATCTGAGGGCTGGGCCTCTTCTTATGACATTTACCACTGTTAAACTTCAGAGATGACCCAGCTGCTTCTAGCTAGGTAAATGGATGTCTACCTTCATCAAGCAGCTCTTTCAGTCAGGACGGCCTGTTCAGGTTGTTTTGTAGCCAGGTATATCTTCACCACTACTGTCTCTTGCTAGAACAGTAAGTAATACCAGGTAGGCTTTCAGAAGTAAAATAGCAAATATGACCCTTCACACACAACTATGGTGGGTGTGAAGCCACCATAGTTATTGCCATTCAATTAGCAAATAAAAACCTCTCTGGATATAGAAAGAATGCTGTGTAACCAAAAAGCATTATCAAAACTAGAATGCGCAGGGCTTACCAAAAAATGGTGAAGATGTTGCCTTCCATGTGTCATTCTAGGCCCTAAGGATTTTTCCAGCCGCACTCTCACCAGACATCACATTCTTGCACCCTGGACGTTGGTCTTACGGTACAGACATTCTGTCTTTGTTTATGCTGGTCACTCTGCCTGGAGTGCCTGGTCACTTCCCTACCTACTAAAAGCTTTCTCATTCATTTAGCAGACATTTATTGAGCATCTACTCTGTGCCAGATTTTGGGCTAGGCCCTGGGGATACAAAGATGATGGATAAGACCATGTCCCTCCTGCTCAGTACCTTAGCAGGGGCAATAGACATAAACAGATTTTTCCACATAGGATCTTAAGTATAATGATATTCTTCCCGCAATCACAAAAAATAAGTAAATAAATAAAAATAAGTGCAATGATAGAGAGATGCTCAGGGAGCTCCGGAGAGGAGTGTTTCTTACTCTGGATGGAGCTTCTGAGCCCATGTCATGCTTCCTGCTCTGCACTGTCCGGTACTTTGTTGGTGTTCCTCTCAAACATTGCCCTCAGAGTGGTTTGCCTTATGTGTGTCTCTCTCCCCCACCAGAGGGCCGGCTCCTGGAGGGCATTAAGACAGAGTCAGCCTCTGATTCATCCTTTGATATCCGCTAGTCCCTATTGCAGTGCTTTGCATATTTTAAACTTATTTATACTCTCTTGTTCCATAAAGATACCTCCAGTACTATGTGATGAAATAGAAAATAATTGAAGAATTCAGGGTTGAGAGAAATGTGGGAGAAGAAAAGGATAAAATCATAGGTGAGGAGGCCGGGCACAGTGGCTCACGCCTGTAATCCCAGCACTTTGGGAGGTTGAGGCGGGCAGAACACTTGAGGTCAGGAGTTCAAGACCATCCTGGGCAACATAGTGAAACCGTGTTTCTACTAAAAATAAAAAAATTAGCCAGGCGTGGTAACCATCACTTGTAATCCCAGCTACTTGGGAGGCTAAGGCAGGAGAATCTCTTGAACCTGGGAGGCGAAAGTCGCAGTGAGCCAAGATTGCGCCACTGCACTCCAGTGTGGGCGACAGAGCAAGAGTCCATCTTAAAAAAAAAAGAAAAAGAAAGAAATCAGAGGTGAGGTTAGTACCTGCAGGACATATCAAAAGATTCTGTCGTCTACTGGAATAGATCCATAGCTTTGGCTCTCAGTCCTTAGCAGCTAATCCAAAGAGGGAACTAGTCATTTATGTGCTTTATGGAATGGGTATAAAATGAAATTAAAAGAAAAAACTTATAATGTATCTGAAAACCAAGAAATTTCTTAACTGTGCTGTGTGACTTTTTTTTTACAATAACCCCTATACTAATTAGTCTAATGATAGAGCTATTTCAGCAAATGTTCCAGCGTAGGTATAGTTTGGCAACTTCTGCAGAAAAGCTACTTCACAAAAGACCATCTACCCACCTATACCAGGAATTTTCAACTTTCCTGTAGAACAGCGTTCCTTAATCTTAAAACTCATGGCCTCTTTTGGGAAACAAAAATCTCATACCTCCTCTTCATTCTGAGAAACACCCTTCTACCGCGCCAGTCTATAATATCCAACCTCTTATCTTCATCAGCCAAGAAGAGTATTTGATCTTGCTTTCTGTTAAGTTTGTATTATAGAAACGATAATAACTTCTTTCCCATATACAGTTATTATTATATTGAATATGACTTTCAAACTGTATATCCTGCCCTTGTTCTACCAATCTTGGCATTTCTGAAATTCCACCTACTCTTTTTTTTTTTTTTTTTTTTGACACGGAGTTTCACTCTTGTCACCCAGGCTGGAGTGCAATGGAGCAATCTTGGCTCACTGTAACCTCTGTCTCCTGGGTTCGAGTGATTCTCCTGCCTCAGCCTCCCAAGTAGCTGGGATTACAGGTGTCTGCCACCATGCCCAGCTGTTTTTGGTATTTTTAGTAGAGACAGGGTTTCACCATGTTGGCCAGGCTGGTCTCAAACTCCTGAGCTCAGGTGATCTACCCGCCTAGGCCTCCCAAAGTGAGAGGATTACAGGTGTGCACCACTGCACCCAAATTCCACCTACTCTTTTTTTTTTTTTGAGATGGAATCTCACTCTGTTGCCTAGGCTGGAGTGCATTGGACCAATCTCCACTCACTGCAACCTCCACTTCCTGGGTTAAAGCAGTTCTCCTGTCTCAGCCTCCCAAGTAGCTGGGATTCAGATGCTCACCACCATTCCCAGCTAATTTTTGTTATTTTTACTAGAGACGGGGTTTCACCATGTTGGCCAGGGTGCTCTTGAACTCCTGACCTCAGGTGATCCGCCCACCTCAGCTTCCCAAAGTGCTGGGATTACAGGCGTGAGCCACCTGTACAGGCGTGAGCGCACCCGGCCCCAACCTACTCTTATTAAGAATCATTTCTCGGCCGGGCGTGGTGGCTCAAGCCTGTAATCCCAGCACTTTGGGAGGCCGAGGCGGGTGGATCACAAGGTCAGGAGATCGAGACCATCCTGGCTAACATGGTGAAACCCCGTCTCTACTAAAAATACAAAAAATTAGCCGGGCGTGATGGCGGGCGCCTGTAGTCCCAGCTACTTGGGAGGCTGAGGCAGGAGAATGGCGTGAACCCGGGAGGCGGAGCTTGCAGTGAGCCGAGATCGTGCCACTGCACTCCAGCTGGGTGACAGAGCAAGACTCCGTCTCAACAAAAAAAAAAGAATCATTTCTCTAAAATTGTTACTTTAATTGGCCTGTCTACTTAGATTGGTAAGCTGTATTCCAGATGTAATTCAAGGAGTTTAGTTAGAAGAATTTATACTAGACTTAATGTCAGGCAAGTAAGTAAATTGGCTAGCATCAAGCTTTGATCAAAGCTCTCAGCCTGACAACTTATTTAAGCCAAAATAGAATGCTGTGTAGAATCCTTTTTCTTGGAATTGGTCGAGAGTTGAGGTAGATGGGTTGACATTTTAGTTTATCAATTTCTGATGTAATAGGCATTTTGCCAGAGCCAGGCACTGTTGTGTCAGTACCATGGCTGTTACCCAGGGAACTTTTTCCCCCTCTGAGATGGGCTTCATATTTAAAGCAGGCTTTGCTTTTCCCAGGTCCAGCTAATAATAGTGAGTATTTAGAATATGCCAGGAGCTCTGCTAAGTGCTTTATAGTTTATAACAAACTTTTACCTTCTCTATTTAATGAACCTTCTAAATGAGCTTCATTTTATAAAAGAGAGAAACCAGGAGAAGTTTAGGGATTTGTCCAGAGTCTTCTGGTCCATGTATGGCAGAGCCAGATTTGAAGTCTGTTGCTTTTACCATGTCACAATGCTGGATGTCATAACGCAGTCCTTTTACCTTTGTAAAGTCTATTGAAATTATTTTATTTGCAATAAATTCCACAATTGCAAAGCCCTTGGGAATTCTTCTTTAAAGGCTCTGGGTTTTTCTTGTGCAGAATTGCTCAGATTATTAGTCTCTTAGAAATAGTGACATTCTCTGGCAGATTTCCAAGCATTTAAACCTCTTTGGAGATTGAAGAGTATTCATTGCAGTTACAGAAATGTCCCCTAACATATGTGAATATTACACCCAAATAATTAAGAATGCTGGGCCTGGGGCTTCTCACTTCCTTAGGTTTTCATAGCTTTGCTGAGTACTGCACCAGTTAGCTGATCAGCAGCCTTTGTTTTTTAGCCACCATTGGAGTCATGATCACGTTCTCATTAGGTGTAGGTATTTTCTTTTTTTCAAATACTGCCTTTAAGAAAACATTTTGTTAGCTGGGCGCAGTGGAAGCTGAGACAGGAGAATTGCTTGAGCCTGAGAGGTAGAGGTTGCAGTGAGCCGAAATCATGCCATTGCACTCCAGCCTGGGCAACAGAGCGAGACCTTGTCTCAAAAAAAAAAAGAAAATATTTTGTATTTTGACAATTTTGACTTACGAAAGATTTCCTTCTTCAGGTTACTGTTCTGATTTTATAGCTAATCCCTATGCGTTCCCTCTGAGTTTAAGAAATTGTATCCAATATCCCTGATTCTTCCTTAAAGATTCTGCTGTTTTCCTGGTTTTCTGGTCCCTTCTTCATTCTATAAGTAAAGAGTAGGACCTGAGATATCCCAGGATGTTTCTCTTCATCTCCCCAGCCCATACAGTTGGAGATTGTGCTCAAAGATTTGCCAAAATAGAGATTTTACACCAAGCCTGTCCAACCCGCGGCCCTCGGGCCACATGCGGCCCAGTAGCTTTTTTTTTTTTTTTTTTTTGAGATGGAGTTTCGCTCTTTTTGCCCAGGCTGGAGTGCAATGGCACGATCTCGGCTCACTGCAACCTCCACCTCCTGGGTTCAAGAGATTCTCCTGCCTCACCCTCCTGAGTAGCTGGGACTACAGGTACCCGCCACCACACCCGGCTAATTTTTTGTATTTTTAGTAGAGACGGGGTTCCACCATGTTGGCCAGGATGGTCTTGATCTCCTGACCTCGTGATCCGCCTGCCTCAGCCTCCCAAAGTGCTGAGATTACAGGCGTGAGCCACTACAACTGGCCGCAGCCCAGTAGCTTTGGATGTAGCCCAACACACATTCGTAAGCTTTCCTAAAACAGTAAGAGATTATTTTGTGTGTGACTTTTTTTTTTTAAGCTCATCAGCTATCATTAATGTTAGTATATTTTATGTGTGGCCCAAGACAATTCCTCTTCTAGTGTGGCCCAGGGAAGCCAAAAGATTGAACACCCCTGTTTTACACATCCTGTTGTGACAACTCTAGGTTTCCTGTCATTTATTTTCTTTCTTTCTCGCTCTCTCTCTTTTTTGAGTTTTGCACTTGTTGCCCAGGCTGGAGTGCAGTAGTGCGATCTTGGCTCACTGCCGCCCTCACCTCCCAGGTTCAAGTGATTCTCCTTCCTTGGCCTCCTGAGTACCTGGGATTACAGGTGCATTGCCATCACTCCTGGCTAATTTTTGTATTTTTAGTAGAGACGGGGTTGCACCATGTTGGCCATGGCTTGTCTCAAACTCCTGACCTCAGATGATCTGCCCACCTCGACCTCCCACTGCACCCGGCCTGTTTTTTTTTCTTTAAGAGACAGGGTCTTGCTCTGTCACCCAGGCTGGAGTGCAGTAGCATGATCACAGTTAACTGCAACCTCAAACTCCTGGGCTCAAGCAGTCCTTCCCATCAGCCACCTGAGAAGCTGGGACTACAGGCACATACCACCATGCCCAGGTAGTTTCTTTTTTTTTTTTTTTTGTTGACACAGGGCTTTGCTATGTTGCCCAAGCTGGTCCTGAACTCCTGGCTTCGAGCAATTCTTCCGCCTCAGCCTTCCAAGTGCTGGGATTGCAAGAATGAGCCACCACTCCTGTCCTGCTTTTCCCTTCCTCTGTTGTCCTCTGTACTTCTCATGTGTTTGAAGTCTACACTCTGGCTTTCTCCATTTGTTTAATTTCTCTGCAATTAACATGCTTTGTACTTGAGTTAACTCATCTATAAAACAGACATAACTCATCTGTAAAACAGGCGTAATAACATAAAGCAATGTGAGGATCAAGGGAGCATGCAGGTAAGGACTTTTGGAAAAGGACAAAAATGATTGAATTGTGAAAAGGTGTTACTCGTAATCAATTCCAATTTAATGAAAATATAGCAAAAACGTTAATGTATTTATGTCCTTTATTTCAAGCAATTTTTTCCATTTTTAAAAATTATTTTTCTAAAATATTTAATAAATAATTACTCTTTTTTCTGTATGTGGACTGGAGTAATATTCATTCTATTTTTTTTTTTTTGAGACGGAGTCTCACTTTGTTGCCCAGGTTGGAGTGTAATGGCGTGATCTCAGGTCACTGCTAGTCCGCCTCCCAGGTTCAAGTGATTCTCCTGCCTCAGCATCCTGCATAGCTGGGACTACAGGTGCATGCCACCACACCTGGCTAATTTTTGTATTTTTAGTAGAGATGGGGTTTCACCATGTTGGCCAGGTTGGTCTCGAACTCCTGCCTCAAGTGATCCGCCCATCTCAGCCTCCCAAAGTGCTAAGATTATAGGTGTGAGCCCCGGCTCCTGGCTATAATATCCATTCTTAATCACTATTTTTGATGAAGCAATTTTTTATTAAAAAACTTGATGTACTTTATTTTCCTGGTGTTAGCTATGATAGGATTTGCCATGTGTCCTTCACCCTTTTAGTTACCCCATGTGTTGTTTTGTGAACCTGCCTCACATTTTCTGTGCATGTCCTTGAATGTTATAGAATCCTAGCAGGGTCGAGAGTGGGTTCTGAAGACCTTCCCCACGTACCTCCATTCAATTCAATGCTAGCTTTACCCATGGAGTGGAGGCCTTTGGACTTCTCTTGCCACCAGAGTGGACTTAGGGAACAGGCAGTTGGCATTTGAGGTCCTCATGCTAAACTCAGAGCCTAGCACTCCCTTGAGCAAGCCACCTTCTCCCCTGTGCCTCCCATTTTTTTCCCTAAGGTGAGTGCTCCTAAGTCTGTGGAGGTGCTCCCCTGCTGTTTTCTCCAGGGTCCTCAGAGGCCCCCTTTTTTTTTCTCTGTAGTAGGCTGACAGATCAAATGGTCCCAAGGGTGCCTAGGGCCAGCCTCGGAGCTGTGGTTGCAGCTGTGAACCCAGGCTGTGGCAGAGGAAGCTTGGCTTAAGTATAAATAAACTTAGCAGAACTCAAGGTCCAGTCACCTGTGGAAGAGAGGTGAAACTTAAAATGCAGTGCCCGCTCCCTCTCCCTCCTGAGATACCTAAACCCAACTTGGTGTTAAAACTTGAGATGGTACAATGAGAGTGGGTGTGGTTTAGGGAGAGTTGTATCTGCCCTGCATAAATTTGGGGGCCTGATGCCAATCAGACCTGAAATCTGATTCCAGTGGGATGTCTGGGAAAGTGGCTAAACCTCTTAGCCTGTTCCCACCTATAAATATGAGGAGACAGAAACCTACCAAATAAGATTCCTTCAGGCATTTAAGTGATGCAGCACTCAATCAATACCAGCTTCTGTGTGTTCATGCTAATTTCTATTATCCATGGACTAGAGAAGATAGGATGGGGGTTTGATGGATGCAGAGGAGAGGGAGGGGGGTCACAAAGGAATGATTACCGGAAGGTGATAAGAGCTATATCTGTACACCATGGCTAAGCTGTGACAAGAAAGCAGAGAGGTGTAAATGCCAGGGTGGGAGGTGAGAAGCAAGGAGATTGGGGGGAAAGCCAGGGCCAGAAATGAAACGTCCCTGTCCTGTGTGTCATGCTCCTGAAGCTGGGCCTCCAGCTGGGCATGACAGCCAGTTTTTCATGTGAGCTTCCCCTTCTAGGATGGGGATCCACAGAGCTAGCAACCTTGCTGAGCTAGATACTAAGCAAGAGTCCTAGAAGCAGGTCCCATTAGCAAGCCAGATGGGAGTAGGTTCTGGCACAGCCACGCTGTTCCATGTTCCAGAGGTATCCAGAGTCCAAGGGGTGGTCTGCACCCCCGCTCCTCCATCACTCTCTCCTTTGTGTACTTGTCTCTCCAATGAGATGGTTAACTCCCTTGGGAGCAAGGAATTATCTGTCGCCCCTCTTCTTATGTCTAGCATAGTGCTCTGAACAATGGGTTTCAGTTAATTAAGCAAACATAAATGTATTCTTCTGGAGCACAGTGTCTTCTGTGCTCATTACATGATGCCACTGATCCAGAAGTTTTTTCCAAGAAAGTCCAGACAGCTCCTGGGGAGAACAAAGTGCCAGGTGTGAGAGGGCAGGTCCTACAGAATTGTTGCTTCCGGCCACAGAGTACTTATGCTAAAACATGTAAAAGTATTAAAATTAGGGCAATGTGGTTATTACCATTTTACAGTTGAAGAAAGTGAGGTTCAGCCAGGTCACAGCTTGTACATGGACTCCTGGGTGCAGTGCAGTCCTGGGTGCAGTGCTCTTTCCACTTCCTTGACCCAGAGGTCTGCTTCCTGCCCGTAAGCCAGGCCCTCCAGCCGGATGCCCATTCCTCAGAAGCAGCCCTTTGTCCCGCTCTCCGTCATTCTGCATTCCCATCCTGAGCACCTACTGTGTACCAGAACATTTCCAGACTGTGATGCTGGCTGTGAGAGAGCAGAGAGCAAGGTGAACACGGGCGGAGGTGATGGGGATTAGTTTATGGAAGTCCTTTGGTGCCTAGCACTTGGCTGGCCACCGTAAAAATGCCTCTGTTAGCCTGGGCAACCTAGCGACACCCAGTCTCTTGGGAAGAAAATAAAAAGCCAGGCATGAAGGCGTGTGCCTGTGGTCCCAGCTTCTGGGGAGGCTGAGGCTTGAGCCCAGCCCTGGAGGTTGAGTTTGCAGTGAGCCGTGACCGCGCCAGCGCACTCCAACCTGCGCGATACTGCCAGATCCTGTCTCAGAAAAAAGAAAAAAAAAAGGCTGTTACCCGGGAGGAGAGCTCCTCGCCCGACCTCTACCCTCATGAAGAGAGGCTGAGCGGGCTGAAGTGCCTACTTGGTCGAAAGCCGTGGGAGAGTGGCAAGGCAGGGCCAGCGGAAGTGGCTCCGCCGCCGGGGCCGGGGCCGGGCCCGTTTGCCCGGTGCCCGGTCCTTAGCCTGAAGGTGGTGGGCTTCCGCCAGAAGGCCCTGGCGGAAGCGGTGCCCGCGTGCGGGCCAGAGTGTGGGTGTGCAGGTCTCTAGGCGGCCCAAAGGGGGTGCCCCTGCCTGGTAACCTAGCGGGAGGGTGGGGACGGCGGGGAGGGCGGCGGGCGCGGGGCAAGGCTCCGCTGCTCAGGGCAGGCTCCGCCCCCAGGGGCGCGGATTTAAAAGGATCGAAGGCAGCCCGGGAGCCGAGCGGCCGGGAAGCGCGCCCGAACGAAGCTGAGGCCCGGGCACAGCCATGGCCCGGCGGGCGGGGGGCGCTCGGCTGTTCAGCAGCCTCCTGCTCTTCGCCCTGCTCGCTGCCGGCGTCGCCCCGCTCAGCTGGGATCTCCCGGAGCCCCGCAGCCGAGCCGGCAAGATCCGAGTGCACCCGCGAGGCAACCTCTGGGCCACCGGTAAGTCTTCGGGACGGAGCAAGCAAGCGCCCCTCATCCAGTTCAGACCCCATTTCCTTCTCAACCCTCTGGCCGCTCCTCAGCCACGGACACTAGTGCCGGAGCAGGTGGAAAACCCTGGGGCTCATCTAATTTAATAGCTATGAACTTGAGACCCGGACAGGTCAGTGACTTGGCTAAGGTCGCGCAGCCAGTTTAAGACAGGGCTGGGCTAGATCCTAAATCCCACTGCCAGCCGGTGCCCCTTAACTTAGGCGAGACTTAACCGAATCTTCTAACCGCTGGTGTGTTTTTGCTGCACCTCCACTTCCAGGCACCTCTTCACTCTCCACTTCCTACCCTGCCCTTTTTCGTCCCTTGTCCAAGCAGGCCACACAACTAGCAGAGTTTCTCCCTGGCCCTGGATCATCCCACCCTCCTTCCAGCTGTGCCATCCTCTCTACCTGTTTAGGAAAAGCTGAGGGAGCAGGCTTTGCCACCACCCAGACACGTTTGTGGCTCCTTGGTGAGGTGGAAGGACCAAGAGGAGGAAGGTTAAGTATCTTCCTGCCACAAGAAGGGAAACGTGGGAGAGATGAGGAACTTTTCCCCTGAGGTAGGATCCTGGCTGCTTGACTTCCTTGTGCCTGGACACCTCCTTTCCAGGTCACTTCATGGGCAAGAAGAGTCTGGAGCCTCCCAGCCCATCCCCATTAGGGACAGCTCCCCACACCTCCCTGAGGGACCAGCGACTGCAGCTGAGTCATGATCTGCTCGGGATCCTCCTGCTAAAGAAGGCTCTGGGCATGAGCCTCAGCCGCCCCGCACCCCACATCCAGGTCAGCCGGGCCCCTGCTCCAATGTCAGGAGGGCCCAGCTGGGGATCCTGCATGGGAGGAATTACCACCCAGTACTGTATTAGGGTGTGACTGTCTGACCAGGACATTATGGGTGTGGACCCCAGAAAGCCAGGTTTCCAGGCTTTTCCCTCTTGAGGCAGAGCCAAAGGAGGAACAGTCCAAAGAAAGGAAGCTGACCTTCCCAGCAGACCCCATGGGGCAAGAAGTAGGGAATGAAGTTCCCCTGACTCAGTCTAAAGTAACAGACTGGGATCATCAGCCTTTTGGAGCAGGACCTTTCTCCCCCAGTCTACACAGCCTTGTCCCACCCGTGCTGTTCCCTGCTGCATCAGTCAAGTCCACCTTTGCTGTGTCCTGTGTGTGCTTGTGGCCGGAATGGGACCCTGAGGCCCAGAGAGGGAAAGAGAAGTCAGCAGCCAAGACAGAGTCTGGACCTTGTTCACCTGGACTGGAGCTCTTCCCATTCTCTCATCTGCCTCAGTATCCAGTGGTAGGGTTTAGCAACTTCAGTACATTTGACATTCTAGGCTGAATCATTGTTTCTTGTGAGGGCTGACGTGTGCATCATGGGATGTTTAGCGGCATGCCTGGTCTCTACCCACTAGATGCCAGTAGCACCTTCCCCCCCACCCCCTTCAAGTTGTGACAACTGAAAAGACCTCCAGACATCACCAGATGTCTGCTGGGGGAGAGGGCCCCAAATCATTATTAGTTGTCAATCACTGACCTATGGGATTCAAGACTCCAAAGCTGGAGCCAAGCCAGCCTTAAGGTATAGCCCAGCTGAATGGCAACTCCTTCATTCCCTGCTCCTGGTGCTGTCCTTACTGCACACCACCCTCCCTGGTCCTGTTGCTTGTGCGGAAGGCAGTGTGATGTGGTAGAATGTGGGTTCTGACTACAACGTGCTGGGCTTATAACCTAGCTACTTGGTAGCTGTGTGACCTTAGAAATGTCCCTTAACTTCTCTAAAGCCTCAATATTCCTCACCCATAAAATGAAGATAATAAGGCCCATCTCCCATTAAATGAGACCATTTATGTCAAATGCTGAGCATGGTGCCTGGCTCATAGACAGCCCTTAGTAGATGGGAGCTCTTACCAGTCTGTGAGCTCCCTGGCGGCACCTGTTGTGGACTCGCCTTCATATCCCCCACTGTGCCTAGCATATAGTGTGTGCATTTTGAAGGGAGAGGCATTCCCTAGAAAAGGTCCAACCCAGCCTCAGCCAACATCCCTGACTTCCTGAGGCACAGAACCAGCAGCCCCTGAGGACCTCAGATGGAAGGCCTAGGAGCTTGGGCTAGCTGAGTCTGAAGGGAAACTGTCACCTCTAGTGCCCTTGGTTTTGAAGCTCTGACACATGCAGACCAGAGAATCTCAGAAGCAGCAGTGCCTAGGTCTGGGGCTTCAGAGTGAGGTCTGGGGCAGAGCTGGGGTGAGGAGTGAGGACACTGACACTAGCCCAGCACCAGGCACTGTATTTGGATTTACTTCCATGATCTCCTTTGACTGTCATGACCACCCTGGGTGGTTGGGGCTGTGTTCTGAGAAAACTACTGCCCCTGAGTCCTCCAAGGCAATTCAGGGTGCTCTGGGGCCTGCCTCAGCTGACAACCTGCCGGTGCCCACCTCTGCAGACATCTAGCACTTAGGAATGGCAGGATGCCCCTATCATTATCAGGAGCCCCCTCCCTGGCTCAATTCTTCTGTATGTTTCTCTTCAGTGCAGGAGGCTGCTGGTACAAATACTGCAGAAATGACACCAATAATGGGGCAGACACAACAGCGTGGCTTAGGTTGTGCCCACCCAGGGAAGGTGCTGAATGGGACCCTGGTGATGGCCCCATCTGGATGTAAATCCTGAGCTCAAATCTCTGTTACTCCATTACTGTGATTTCTGGTTGGGTCACCAGAAATATCGCTGATGCAGACACAGATTATGTTCCTGCTGTATTTCCTGCTTCCCTGTTGAATTGGTGAATAAAACTTTGCTCTTTACATACAATGCCTGGTCCTCTTCTTCCACCCATCTTTTAGGGGATGGGAGGGAAAGGGGGCTGGAGGGCAGAGTGTTCAGTGAGATGGGGCTGGCTCAAAAAGTCCAGAATACTCCATGCCATGGCACCAGCCTGGCACTGACTCTGGACTCCTACCCATTCATTCAGCAAGCAAATAACGCCTGTTGCATGCCAGGCTTCGTGCCAGGCGCGGGGTTCTACTCTCACCTCTGCCACCTACTGGCGCAGGCAAGTGTCACTAGTTTCCTCGCTAGTAAAAGGGGGCTGCAGACACTACACTGCCGGGCTTTACTCAATCCCCCCGCCGGGCTTGGAGGGGACGCGAGTTGGGATCCAGACCCCGCCGGCCGCTTCCTCTCTTCTCTGGCCGTCAGAAGGGTTGCTAGCGTTAGCAAATAAAAATACTGGACACCCAGTTAAATTCGAATTTCAGATAAACAATAATTTTATCTAATAAAATGTACCAAATATTGCATGAACATACTCGTACGAAAAAAATTATTCACCGTTTTTCTGAAATTCGAATTTAACCGGGCGGTCCTGTATTATTTCTGGCCTTGGAGCATTCATTGCCCCTCTCTTGGGCTGCAAACACCCGGCCCTAAAACGGGCGATCATTTGGTCCTCAGGTCCTGCTCGGAGCTGACAGCGGGAAAGTCCCGATTTCAGGTCACTTTTCCCGGAGCTTTCGCGGAGAAAACCCGTAACCCACTCATGCCGTGGTGCAGCTCGGCCTCTTAACCCCGCCCCTAACGTGAGGCCCTGCCCACATCTCGCGAGAGCCGCGCGGCTCCCCAAGGCTCGCAGGCGGAAGTGAGACGCCGGAAGCGGCCGTTGCCATGGACTCTGAGGACGACTGGCTGGTGGAATCCTTGCGCTTGTAAATCGTGCGGGGCTGGGAGACTGGAGCTGGGCCCGGAGCTGGCCTGGCGGGCGGATGGGTGTGGGTGGAGGCACGTTGGGGATCCTGGTGCAGAGTGGGCCAGCTGTGGCCTCGGGGCTCGCCACCGCGGAGGACTCCGCCTGGGCCTAGGCCCCCATCTCTAGGAAATGGCTCCTTCCCGCGTGCGCGAGTTGTGAGATTACTAGTAAGAGCCGCGCTTGTGAAGACTCAGTGTCGTTAGTTTGGACGCAGTGTCGTTAGTTTGCGCCAGCCTCTGAGTTCAGCTCAGAACACAGATAATCTCATTGATTCCTCACGTCAACCGTGGGAAATCTGGGTAACCTGGGAGGTCCACACATGTGGACCAAGGCTCAGGGACATCAAGGGACTGGCCTGGTCCCAGAAACAGGGAGTAGAATGGGAAGTAAACTCAGTCCCACGACTCCCTGACTCCAGAGTTTGGGCCACTGAACCATGCGGCTGCCATCTTGGAGTTCTTTGAGCTGTGAAGTGCTGTGCGTCGTGTGATTGTATGTCCCTTTTGTGCAGGTACGAGGATTTCTATGCATTCGACCTCTCAGGAGCCACTCGAGTCCTTGAATGGATTGATGACAAAGGTGGTATACCTTCCTGGCCCTGAAGGAGAGGGAATCTCACTCCTGAGCTGGGTTTCAGGAACTAAGCCTAGAGGGACCCAACCCACTCTTCTGGGCACCTGAGAGTCACTTGTAGCAATTTGATGCCCCATCAGCACTAATATTCCTCTTATTAAGATCTCTGACCGGGAGCAGTGGTTCACGCCTGTAATCCCAGCACTTTGGGAGGCCGAGGCAGGCGGATCACCTGAGGTCAGGAGTTCGAGACCAGTCTGGCCAACATGGTGAAACCCCGTCTCTACTGAAAATACAAAAATTAGCCGGGCGAGATGGTGCACACCTGTGTACCACCAGCTACTGGGGAGGCTGAGGCAGGAGAATCACTTGAACCCAGGAGGTGGAGGTTGCAGTGAGCCGAGATCAGGACACTGCATTCCGGCGTGGCTAACAAAAAAAGTCTTCAGGCTGGGCACTTCAGGAGGCTGAGGCAGCGAGCAGATTGCTTGATCCTAGGAATTTGAGACCAGCCTGAGCAAGGAAACCCTGTCTCTACAAAAAATACAAAAATTAGCCGAGCGTGGTGGCTCACGCCTATAATCCCAGCTACTCCAAAGGCTGTGGTGGGAGGAACACTTGTGCCTGGGAGGTTGAGGCTGCAGTGAGCTGTGATCGGACCACTGCACTCCAGCCTGGCTGACACAGCGAGACCTTGTCTGAAAAAGACACAACCAGATACTCAATTCCTCCATACAAGGCTGCACAGTGAAGGAATGTATCCTTACTTCAGGGGATTGGGTGGGTGTTTATAGACCTATCCATGGTCTGCAATCTTTCTAACAATTTGTGACAGCTACCTCTGCTTCTTTTTCCAGGAGTCTTTGTTGCTGGCTACGAAAGCCTGAAAAAGAATGAAATTCTTCATCTGAAATTACCTCTCAGACTTTCTGTAAAGGAAAACAAGGTAACTTAAAATATACATGCTGAGTATGTCGACTTTTATTTATTTATTAAACATTTGTGGAGCTCCTGTTACCTACCAGGTATTGTCCTGGATACTAGAAAGAGAGAAAGCACTAGGCCTGCCCTTAGTCTAACAGAGAGAGGCAAATATGCACAGAGATAAATGCTGTAGAATGTCTCGTGGTTTACAGAGGGCTATCAGAGGAGGAGGTCGGTTACACTTTATCAGAAATAGATTTAGGGAGCGATTAAGGATATAGAGGGCTGTTGAAATGCTTAGAGTGGTTAAAGTCACCTAGTGAATGTGTGGTATATAAGGAGTGAGGAGAATATAGTGAGGACGGAACCTCAGGGAACACATTTAAGGGATGAGTACAGGAAGATGCACCCCCACCCCCAAAGAATACTAAGAACAGCCTCTGAGGTAGGAGGAATCTCAGAAAAGGTCAATGTTTCTGAAGCCAAGAGAAGAGAACTTCTCAAGAAAAAAAGAGTTAGTAGCTGTCTAGAGTTCCAATAAAATCATTCAGATGAAGAATTGAAGGCCAGGCGCAGTGGCTCACGCCTGTAATCCCAGCACTTTGGGAGGCCAAGTTGGGCGGATCACGAGGTCAGGAGTTCGGGACCATCCTGATCAACATGGTGAAACCCCGTCTCTACTAAAAATACAAAAATTAGCCAGGCGTGGTGGCGCACACCTGTAATCCCAGCTACTCAGGAGGCTGAGGCAGGAGAATTGCTTGAACCTGGGAGGCGGAGGTTGTAGTGAGCTGAGATCGTGCCACTGCACTCCAGCCTGGGCAACAGAGAAGACGCCATCTCAAAAAAAAAAAAAAAAAAAAATCAGGAATTGAGTTCATTCATAAGATTGGCAATTGGGAAACTCTTGGTGACCTCTGCTACAGGATTTTTGCTGGTGGTGGTCAGGCCCAAAGACTAAAAATGAAGAGGAAGCAGAGTCAGGAAATGTAGGGACGGAAGAAGCTAAAGCAGCAACTAGTCGGAAACACAGATCTGAGGGAAGGTTTCCTAAACACAGAGGCTTGAGCAGAGTTGCAAGCTATGGGAAAGTAACCCTGAAGAGGGAGAGGGTGAAAATGAGGGAATATCACAGGGAACACGCTCCTGCTTCCAGGAATAGAAGGTGAGGATAGATCAGGAGTCCAGGGGATGGCATTAGTCATCAGAGGACAAGGGAGGAGTGAGGCATACAGGCAGATGACCTTGAAGGGCCATGTGGGGGCAGGAATTTGAGTGTTTGCTCCTGAATTCTTTTTTTTTTTTTTTTTTTTTTTTTGAGGCGGAGTGTTTCTCTGTCCCCCAGGCTGGAGTGCAGTGGAGCGATCTCGGCTCACCGCAACCTCCACCTCCTGGGTTCATGCCATTCTCCTGCCTCAGCCTCCCGAGTAGCTGGGAATACAGGCGCCCGCCAACACGCCTGGCTAATTTTTTGTGTTTTTAGTAGAGACGGGGTTTCACCGTGTTAGCTAGGATGGTCTCGATCTCCTGACCTCGTGATCCGCCCGCCTCAGCCTCCCAAAGTGCTGGGATTACAGGCTTGAGCCACCGCGCCTGGCTACTCCTGAATTCTTTTTGTTTTGAGACAAGGGCTTGCTCTGTCACCCAGGCTGGAGTACAGTGGCACGATCCCTGGCTCACTACAGTCTCAACCTCCCAGGCTCAAGTGATCCTCCCACCTCAGCCTCCCGAGTAGCTGGGACTACAGGCATGTGCCACCATGCTTGGCTGATTGTTAAATTTTTTTGTAGAGATGAGGTCTCGCTATGTTGGCCAGGCTGGTCTCAAACGCCTGGCTTCAAGTGATCCACCTGCTTCGGCCTCCCAAAGTGCTGGGATTACTGGCATGAGCCATCACTCTTGGCCCCAAATTTCTTAAATTTTTTTTTTTTTTTTTCTTTTTGAGACAGGGTCTCACTCTGTCACCTAGGCTGGAGTGCAGTGGTGCGATCTCAGCTCACTGCAACTTCTGCCTCCTGGGCTCAAGCCATCCTCCCACTTCAGCATCCCGAGTAGTTGGGACCACAGGCATGTGCCACCACACCTGCTTAATTTTTGTATTTTTTGGTAGAGACGGGGTCTTGCCAAGCTGGTCTCGAACTCCTGAGCTCAAGCAATCCTCCTGCCTCCCGAAGTGCTGGGGTTCCAGGTGTGAACCACCGCACCTGGCCTTTTTTATTTTGTTTTGTTTTAAATTATTTAATGAAATAAGAAACAATCCGAGCGCGGTGACTCATGCCTGTAATCCCAGCACCTTGGGAGCGGGAGACCAATGTGGGCAGATCACTTGAGGCCAGAAGTTCAAGACCAGCCTGGCCAACATGGTGAAACCCCATCTCTACTAAAAATAAAACAAATTTGGCCAGGCGTGTGGCCCACACCTGTAATCCCAGCACTTTGGGAGGCCGAGGTGGGTGGATCACAAGGTCAGGAGTTCAAGACCAGCCTGGCCAATATGGTGAAACCCCATCTCTACTAATAATACAAAAATTAGCCAGGTGTGGTGGCGTGCACCTGTAGTCCCAGCTACTCAGGAGGCTGAGGCAGAAGAATTGCTTGAACCTGGGAGGTGGAGCTTGCAGTGAGCCAAGATCACGCCACTGCATCCAGCCTGGGTCACAGAGCGAGACTCCGTCTCAAAAAAAAGAAAAAAAAAATTAGCCGGGTGTGGTAGTATATGCCTTTAATCCCAGCTACTCAGGGGAGGCTGAGGCACCAGAGAATCCCTTAAACCCAGGAGGCAGAGGTTGCAGTGACCTGAGATGGCACCACTGCACTCCAGCCTAGGTAACAGCATGACACTCCATCTCACAAAAATAAGTAAATAAATTTATCTTAGGGCATCACCATGTTATGGAGTTGAGTCGAATTGTTTAGAAGAGAAGAGGCTAAGAGGCTAGACAAGGACATAGAAAAGCATTGTTCAGCCTGGGAGAGGCTAGATCCCATGCAGATGTGGCCCAGTTTTTATCAAAGTAGCCTGAGGACCACCCTACCAGGGCCATTAGGAGTGCTGGCTAAAATGCATATTCCTAGCATACTTCCCAAACATACTGAATTATAATCTCAAGAGGGAAAGCTTAGGAAAAATGCCAAGTTTGTAGACTGACATGGTGACTCACGCCTATAATCCCAGCACTTTTTGAAGCTGAGGTGGCGGACTGCTTGAGCCTAGGAGTTCAAGTGCAGCCTGGACAACATGGCAAGCCCATCTCTTCACAAAATTTAAAAAGTTAAAAAAGACCAGGTGTGGTGGCTTATGCCTGTAATCCCAGCACTTTGGGAGGCTGAGGCAGGCGGATCACCTGAGGTTGGGAGTTCGAGACCAGCCTGGGCAACATGGCGAAACCCCGTCTCTACTAAAAATACAAAAATTAACTGGGTGTGGTGGTGCACACCTGTAGTGTCAGCTACTCAGGAGGCTGAGGCAGGAGAATAGCTTAAACTGGGGAGACAGAGGTTGCAGTGAGCCAAGATCACGCCACTGCCCTCCAGCCTGGGCTACAGAGTGAGACTGTCTGTCCCAAAAACAAGTTAAAAAAAAAAAAAAAAGCCAAATTTGTACTCATAAAACCCAGAGGCTACAGCAGCTATAGGGTAGCACCTAGTATTCTTCATCTTCCCCATCTCCAGTCCGGCTTGAGTCAGGGGTTCACCCAGACTGAGCCTCGCTGTGAGAACTGATTTACCTCCCCACTCACCACCAGCTTTGCCTTGTTTCTTCTATGGCCACCTCCTTTTCCCTTGCCTCTGGTTCCTTACATGGAGATAGTAGAACCTAGTGGCTAACAGTATGGACTTGGGTTAGACAGACTTTGGTTCAAATTCACAACTTAATACTTGTATGACCTCATATAAGTGGCTGAAGCTCCTTGTGCCTTAGTTGTGTCATTTGTAGAATAGGGATAATTATAGTACCTATATCATAGGAGGTTGTAAGAAGTAACTGTGATAAAGCCCTAAACACTGCGCCTGACACAGTGAATACTGATAAGTTGTAATTGTTAATTTTTATCGTTAGAGGAACTCACCTGGCTTCCAGCGGGAGAATGGAGGGAGAAAAGGGGATGTGTCCATTGCTGTCTTTGATGAAGCTGTTAAGCTTCTCTGGCTTCTTTAGGAAGGCCTGGAGTATAATGCTTGTGCTGTAGTAAAAGGGGCTAGTGAAAGGCTAGGAGAAGGGTTTTGGATGTGCAAAGGAAAAAGGAAGCTGTATGTGTAGGCAGCTGAGACCAACATTGCCAAATACCAGGACACCAACGCCCTTTCACCAGCAGAGTGGCTTCCATGGCCTCCTGCCAGGCTAGGACCTGACTCCTCACTTAGAGTTCCTCTGAAATGTTCATCTGAAGAGCTGGCTCTGATTGGCTACTCCTTTGTATTTTAGGGCTTATTCCCAGAAAGAGATTTCAAAGTGCGCCATGGAGGATTTTCAGACAGGTCTATCTTTGATCTAAAGCACGTGCCACATACCAGGTATGGTCAATTTTGTGATCCAGCCGTCCACACAGGATGGGATGGGATGGCTGCAAATGCCTGGGGGTATTCTGCCTCCTCATCTCCATTCCCACCCCCTCAGCACACGGGCACATGTGAGTGCACAAGTGTGTGCACACAGATACACACAGATTTAGAATACAAAGAAACCACTACTGTGGCTTCATAGCCCCCCAGAGCCCTTTGACTAATGTAAGCAACAGGTCTACCGGAGTTGCTCCAGGAAATAGATACGGGACAGAAAGATGCTCTTCTGTTGCTCTTGGGTGATAATTACTCAGTTGGGAGAGGCCAAGAGTCTCTGGGTCAGGTTGTGTTTGGCCCCATACTGGTGTCCTCTGTAGGTGGCCATCATGACACATGGAAGCTTGGGCTCAGTCTCCCTAAAGTGGATTGAGCCTGCCCCTTATCTGTGAAGTGAGGGTGGTTGGCCTTGATGATCTTGCAGTAAGATGTCCTGATATGGGAAGTAGAGTCCCAAGCTAAGTGCACTGGAAAGGGGAAGGGACCTGTGTGGATAAGCTCCCCATGGTCTGGACTGATTTTCTGTCTTTTCTGAATAGATTGCTGGTTACCAGTGGCCTTCCAGGTTGTTATCTGCAGGTGTGGCAGGTTGCAGAGGACAGTGGTGAGTGAATTTGACTTGATGGGGTTTGGGGTTCTAGGAAAGTGTGACTCATACACCCCTGTCCCCTAATCTGAGCCAGTTAAGAAGTAGACTCAGGCTGGGGACAGTCTCATGCCTGTAATCGTAGCACTTTGGGAGGCTGAGCTGGGTGGATCACTTGAATTCAGGAGTTGAAGACCACCCTATACAACATGGTGAAACCCGTCTCTATTAAAAATACAAAAAATTAGCCGGGCGTGGTAGTAGGCACCTGTAATCCCAGCTACTAGGGAGACTGAGGCAGGAGAATCGCTTGAACCCGGGAGGCAGAGGTTGCAGTGAGCCAAGATCATGCCACTGCACTCCAGCCTGGGCAACAAGAGCAAAACTCCATCTCCAAAAAAAAAAAAAAAAGAAGAAGTAGACTCAGAGCCAGGTGGGAATTAATCTACTTTAATGCAGACAAGGTGAATTAGCAACCATAGCATGGCATCCAAGCCCCAAATGGAGCTTCCTGTAGCCTGCTCCTGGAATTGAGTTCATCCAGAGAACTACTCTCCCTAGGCAGGGGCAGTGGCAAGGGCAGAGCTTAGGCTGCTCAGGTGAGCTCACCTCTTTGGCAGCATTAAGCATATATTAAGAGAAGCCTCAGATGTAGAATACAGAGAGGAGAACCTGCCTGCTAACCAAGCAGGTGGAGACAACCAAATAAAAACTAAAACTTGGCTGGGCACAGTGGCTCATGCCTGTAATCCCAGCACTTTGGGAGGCCGAGGTAGGTGGGTCGCCTGACCAGGAGTTTGAGCCCAGCCTGAGCAACATGGCGAAACCCTGTCTCTACTAAAAATACAAAAAAATCAGCTGGGCATGAGGGTGCACATCTGTAATTCCAGTTACTCAGGAGGCTGAGGCAGGAGAATTTCTTGAACCTGAGAGGCAGAGGCTGCAGTGAGCTGAGATTGTGCCACTGGACTCCAGCCTGGGCAACAGAGTGAGACTCTGTCTCAAAAAAACAAAAGAACCAAAACAAAATTTGACTCAAAGCCAAGGATGTTCCATTCAGTGTAAAAAAGATGTGGACTTGCTTGTCCACCTTACAAGACAATGACATCTGTAACGTCACCTGTACTTGCTAGGCTTTAGCAAGTCACTCGAGGTCATGGAACATGTTTTTGAAGAAATAATATCAGTTCATGAATTCTGTACCTGTTACTTGTTGCTGAAGGGGTAAGTGACACCAGCAACGTGTTCATTCCTTTTCTTGTCTTCTACCTGTTCTCCACAAAAGTATAAAAAGCCAGAATTCCTTTTTGGGTTTTGAGATGGCATTATCTTCCATTTGCAAAAAAACAGTTTATAAGACAAATAATAAAGAAATTGAAATGTTTCTGATGGTTTAAAAAATGTAAACGTAAGCCAGAGTGGTTATGTCTCAACATCATCTCTTGCCAACCGGTAGCTCCTTTTCTTCCCTGACCTTCTAAATATACAGGGGAAGACAGCTGACTGGCCTGTCATGTTTCAAACCTGCATTAAAGTTCTGGATTTTGGCCTCTTTTCGCTTTCCCCTAGACGTCATTAAAGCTGTCAGCACCATTGCTGTGCATGAGAAAGAGGAGGGTCTCTGGCCTAGGGTGGCCGTCTTCTCCGCAGTGGCACCCGGAGTCCTCCATGGGGCGAGGCTGTGCAGTCTGCAGGTCGTTGATCTGGAGTCCCGGAAGACCACGTACACCTCAGGTACCGTGGTACTTTGCCCCTTGCTCACTGCTCCAGCCGGCATCACCCCCCAGCCCAACTCAGCCACTATAGAAACTGAGTTCAACCCTCTATGCCAGGTGTTGGGGATACACGGTGAATAAGAGGTGAGCCCTGGCCTCTAAGGGCTCCTATGCTGGGGCAGGATTAGGCAGTCCCAGGGACCAGCACCCAACCAGCTGAGCAGACAATGGTGAGATGAGTGGGAAGGGAGATGTGATTTATTCTGTCTGGGACTGGTGGGAAGGGACCTATGACCAGCCAGCCCTGCCAAATTGCCAGACCCATCTGCCTCCAGCTGCTTGTCTCCTTTGCTCTCGGTCTTCCAGATGTCAGTGACAGTGAGGAGCTGAGTAGCCTGCAGGTCCTAGACGCAGACACCTTTGCCTTCTGCTGTGCTTTGGGCCGGCTGGGGCTTGTTGACACCCGCCAGAAGTGGGCACCGTTGGAGAATCGCAGCCCTGGCCCTGGGTCTGGTGGAAAGAGATGGTGTGCTGAAGTTGGGAGCTGGGGCCAGGGCCCTGGGGCCAGCATTGCCAGCCTTGGCTCAGATGGGCGTCTTTGTCTTCTTGACCCCCGGGATCTCTGCCATCCTGTGAGCTCAGTCCAGTGCCCAGTATCCATACCTAGCCCTGACCCAGAGCTGCTGCGAGTGACTTGGGCCCCAGGCCTGAAGAATTGCTTGGCCATCTCAGGTACTGCCGAGCAGGATTTTGTCTTGTTATCTGATCTCTTTCTTCCAGGGGACTGTTGGGTGCTCAGGAAGGAGCCTCCAGCACCATGATAAACCTGGCTCCAGAAGTTAAAGTTGCTCACAGAGAGATTCGAACTCTCCAGGTTCTTCAGTGGCAGGCCTTTCCCCACCCTGGCTACTAAACTTCCACACATTGGCAGCAGGCCTTTCCTAGCCTAGCAGGAATTCAGGTCTCAGGTTGGTGGAGGGGCCTGCAGACAGTAAGACACTGGGACAGACATTGGGCTGGGTCAGAAAGAAGAGGGGACAATGGCTAACACGGTGAAACCCTGTCTCTACTAAAAATACACAAAATTAGCCAGGCATGGTGGCGGGCGCCTGTAGTCCCAGCTACTCGGGAGGCTGAGGCAGAAGAATGGCGTGAACCTGGGAGGCGGAGCTTGCAGTGAGCTAAGATTGCACCACTGCACTCCAGCCTGGGTGACAGTGCGAGACTGTCTCAAAAAGAAAAAAAAAAAAAGAGCAGCAGGGACAGCACCTCAAGGGTACTTCTCAGCCTGCTTGCCTTTTGAACTGTAGCAAGCTGGCCGGGCGCGGTGGCTCACGCCTATAAGCCCAGCACTTTGGGAGGTCGAGGCGGGCGGATCACAAGGTCAGGAGATCGAGACCATCCTGGCCAACATGGTGAAACCCCGTCTCTACTAAAATAAAAAAAAATTAGCCAGGTGTGATGGTGCACGCCTGTAATCCCAGCTATTCGGGAGGCTGAGGCAGGGGAATCGCTTGAACCCGGGAGTCAGAGGTTGCAGTGAGCTGAGATCACGCCACTGCACTCCAGACTGGTGACAGAGCAAGACTCTGTCTCAAAAAAAAAAAAAAAAAAAATAGCAAGCCAGCTAGGTCAGCAGGCCCCTGGTTCTGGTCTGGTGGTAGCCAGTTGCTTGGGGTACTTAATGTGGTTATCTAAAAGCCAACAGGAAGGATCCGTTGAGGCAGGTGGGGGTTGAAAAAAATCATTAAGAGAGCAAGAAAGGATGACTGGAAATGCCAGGATCCAGAAAGAACAGAAGAGCCAAGCTCAGGTAGAGGGGCTGGTTCTTCAGTAACAGGAAGATGGCAGGATGGAATGAGTGTGCATGCAGCTAGATCATGCAGGGACATGAGGGTGTTTCTCTCCAAAGGCTTTTGTTTTCCCCCATCGAGTAGGAGACAAGGCCATCTGCTGAAAGGGACCCAGAGGTAGGGGACTGGACTCTGGGGCAACTTGAACAGGTTTTAAGAAGTTTCTTAAGCCTCAGTTTCCTGGGGAAAATAACAATATCTGTGTCATACAGTTCTGAGGATTAAAAGAGCTAATACTTGTCCAGAATTAGCCTTCAAGCCTCACGCGTAACAGGTGCACAACGGATGCTCATGGTTACATGCCCCAGGGAGTCATCAGCTGCCAACACTGAGGGCAGATGCTACTTGCCCGTGGTTAGCCTTTTAAGTGCCTTGATTCCTCATCCAATAGCCTGTTTTGGTACCATAGAACAAATTATAAAAAGTATTTCAGGGGCTGGGTGCCTGTAATCCCAGCATTTTGGGAGGCTGAGATGGGAGGATCGCTTAAGGCCAGGAGTTGAAGACCAGCCTGGTCAACATGGTGAAACCCCATCTCTATTAAAAATAGAAAGAAAATTATTTTAAAATAGGGATTCATTGTCAAGCCTCAATTCTCTGTATTCTCAGGTTTTGATGGTACAGTCCAGGTCTATGATGCCACATCTTGGGATGGAACACGGAGCCAAGTAAAACCTCTCTTCACTCACAGAGGTCACATCTTCCTAGATGGAAACGGGATGGACCCTGCTCCTTTGGTCACCACCCACACCTGGCATCCCTGCAGACCAAGGACTTTGTTATCAGCAACAAATGATGCCTCTCTGCATGTGTGGGACTGGGTGGACCTTCGTGCCCCTCGCTGACACCAGCATCTTTCCATCCAGGCCTCTAGAAAGGGGAGGAGCTGCTGTAGTAGCAAGGGTGACTGCCAGTCCCTGTTACCAGCTGTGTGGCCTTGGGCAAGTCAACCAGCATCACTTAGCCTCAGTTTCCTTATCTGTAAAATGAGGATAGTAAGAACTACCTTGTAGCGATATTGCGAAGGTTAGAAGAAACGCATGGCATAATTACTTGGTAGCTATTGTTAGATCTGGGAGTGTAAAATGGCAGCGTTTTGTCCCTGTCTTCACACTATCATAGGGAGAATCAAAAGAGCTAACAAATATAAACATGCTTTGTGAATTTTTTTAAAGAAAAAAATGTAGAGGGACCAATAAACATGAAAATAATCCCAGCCCTAGTAGCAATTAAGGAAATAGCAAAACAAGATTTCTGCTCCTCTTGAGTGGTTCTCATGGGAACACAGGTGCACTTTCCCACACTTGTCTCCCCAGGTGACTAGGTTCAAGAGACATTTGCTTTTGGTGGCCCCACAAACATTTCCTTTTGAGGGCCCATAGTGAATATTAAAGTGTGCTGGACATGGTGGCTCATGCCTGTAATCCCAGCACTTTCAGAGGCTGAGGTGGGCAGATTGCTTGAGCTGAGCAGTTTGAGACCAGCCTGGGCAACATAAAAAGATCCCTTCCCTTAAAAAACAAATTTGGCTGGGCATGGTGGCTCATGCCTGTAATCCCAGCAATGTAGGCAGCCAAGACAGGTGGATCACTTGAGTCCAGGAGTTCGAGACCAGCCTGAGCAACATGGCAAAACCCTGTCTCTACTAAAAATACAAAAATTAGCTGGGTGTGTTGGTGTGAGCCTGCAGTCCCAGCTATTCAAGAGGCTGAGGTGGGAGGATTGCCTGAGCCTGGTAGTTGGAGTTTGCAGTGAGCTGTGATCATGCCACTGTATTCCAGCCTGGGCAACAGAGTGAGACCCTGTCATACACACACACACAAAATAGATAAGCTTAAATAAGTTGTTCACTCTGTCAGCATCTATTAGCCCTTCCAATGTGCAACACTAATTACATGCTAGAAATACATAAATGAGAGGCTTCCTAAGGTGGTTGAATTTCTCTCTTTTTTTTTTTTTTTTTTTGTAGTAGAGATGGAGTCTTGCTCTGTCACCCAGGCTTGAGTGCAGTGGCGTGATCTCGGCTCACTGCAACCTCCACCTCCCAGGTTCAAGCAATCTTCCTGCCTCAGCCTCCCAAGTAGCTGGGATTACAGGCACGCACCACCATGCCCAGGTAATTTTTGTATTTTTGGTACAGACGGAGTTTCACCATGTTGGCCAGAATGGTCTTGATCTCTTGACCTTCTGATCTACCCACCTCGGCCTCCCAAAGTGCTGGGATTACAGGTGTGAGCCACCGCACCTGGCTAGGGGATTTCTCCTGTATGAATTTGCTGGTTAAGTGATAATTAACTGCAGTTAAAATTCAGGTCAAGCATGTGGCTCATGCCTGTAATCCCGGTACTTTGGGATGCTGAGGTGGGAGGATAGCTTGAGTCCAGGAGGAGTTCGAGATCAGCCTGGGCAACATGGTGAGCCCGTCTCTTAAAAAAAAAAAAAAAAAAAAAAAAAATTTTTATTTAAAAAACCTAAATAAATTCAGATAGGAATTTAAAGATAGACCAGGCACAGTGGCTCACGCCTGTAATCCCAGCACTTTGTGGGGGGCCAGGGTGGGTGGATCACTTGAGGTAAGGAGTTCAAGACCAGCCTGGCCAACATGGTGAAACCCCGTCTCTACGAAAAATATAAAAATTAGACGGGCATGGTGGTGGCACACCTGTAATCCCCGCTACTCGGGAGGGTGAGGCAGGAGAATTGCTTGAACCTGAGACGTAGAGGCTGCAGTGAACCGAGATTGTGCCACTGCATTCCAGCCTGGGTGACGGAGCGAGACTCCATCTCAAAAAAATAAAATAAAGATAAAATCATAAACACTCATAATTCAGTTAGACCTTTTTTCAAGGTAACTAAAGTTCAAACTTAGGGGAACAGGCTTTCCTGGGTGCCACCTTCTTCTCAAGTCCTGTGCTTTTCCACACCACAGAATAGTAAACTGGGTGCACTGAGTGCCTGGCTCCCCGCTCAGACCTTGCCCAGTGCTGGCTTGTCCGAGTTTAGAATCCCAGGGCTGACTTTGTTGGTGTAATGCTAGCTCCCACTCATTTCCCACCTGCACTGGATGTTTTCTGAATCTCCTTGAAGTCCGGGAGATCTTCATTCCAAAGCTCTTCACTTTTCTGCAGCATTGTGACCCCATCTGGCTGGGGAACTGGAAGTCCTGCTCAGAGAAACACAGGAGGGGACATGGAGTTCTGAAATTCACTTTCTGTTCCCATGTCTGGAAGTGACGGGTGAAATGAGAATGATGGCGCCTCTCAGTAAGGTCAGACATTTCCCCCCTTTTACTCCTTTGAGGGTACAGGATAATGCACTTATCTATTTTCATAATAGTTATAATGATGATGATAATGAAAACTAACATTTGCCAAGTGCTAATACTGTGTAAGCATCCTCATAACAGCCCAGGGAGGTAGAAACCATCACAATGTCCACTGTCCAGATGAGAAAATGGAGGCTAAGGGTATTTAAAGAGGTTGCCCAAGAACAACAAACCTTTTAAATGGCAGACTGGTGCATATAATCTACGCAGGGTTCACATCTATGGAACACTTTATTTTAAACTCTTTTAATAATATTATTATTTTTCAACTGAGTCTGGGTCTCACTGTGTCGCCCAGGCTGGAATGCAGTGGCATGATCACAGCTCACTGCGGCCTCCAACTCCTGGGCTCAAGTGATTCTCCTGCCCCAGCCTCACGAGTAGCTGGGACTACAGGCTTGCACCACAATGCCTGGCTTATAGGGCACTTTAGATGGAAACAAATGACTGGATCTTTAACTCCTACCTTTCTCTCCTCTGTTCCTGTAATGTTGTTACTAAAGGCAGGAAGGGAGACTCCTTGGCTAAAGAGCAGAGCAAGAGCCTCAAAGTGGTCTTTGTGAGCAACCCTGGACTACTGGTTCAGTAGAGGGTTGAGTCAAGCAATACTTGAGGACAGGATATAAACAGTATTCCCTTAAAGTTGTCACCAATTTTTCCCCCGATGAGGCCATTCCAGACCCAAATTAGTCATAGCAGAGCCAGGACAATAATCATATCTCCTGATTCTGAGCCTGAATGCTTCCCACAGGACTGCATAGCTCCCACTGCTCTGAGGTCGACTGTGGGGAGAGTTGCCACTGGGATTCCACCTTAAGGCCTGGGGACCAAGGCTCCAGGATTCCTCTTGAGACTCCTCCACTATTTCATTACCATCCCGCCACATCTTCTAGTGCTATGCCCTGGTTCCCTTTGGAATCCTCTCAATCCCAAAGAAGGCCTCCTACCACCTCTAAGGCATCAAAGGCATTAGAAAGTGCCCAAAGACTCATCAGGGCATCCATCTCATCATAGAAGACACTGGTGCCTGGTGTGTAGGTACTCCTGGCTTTGCAGTAGTCGGTCAGGAGGTTTTTGAACCGATAGCAACATTGCTCCAGGGTCCACAGGAAGCCATGCTCTCACAGCTGCTCAGCCATAATCCGGTACACCTGGTGGTTTCGATGGCAGGTGCGGAGTTTTTCGTGGATCCAGGCCTCTGAGAATTCCCAGAAAAATCTTGGTTTCCTTGTATCCCCAGTGCACTCCTGCCACCTTCTCATCCTCCAGGGCCTGCCACTCCAGCTCGCTCCAGGTCTTGGCTTTTCTCCAGATTAGTACCTGGCCAAACTTGACTCTCACCCCAGCCACTGAGCAGTCTTTCACACTCTCCTTTTCTCCAGAATATGAAGATCTAGACGCTGTGGGTTTTCCTCCTACTCCATGTGGGGAGTTCACTTTGGGCCTATGGATTGGAAAATCTGTTTGCAGGCAGACAAAAGGGAGATGTAATGGTTTGGTAAATCTAATCTCAACCATTTTATATGCCAGGGAGAGGAGATAGTAATTTTTTTTTAATTCTGGGGGGATTCTTGGGAAAGCTCAGTGAAAAGAACAATTAGAAAAAAAAATTCAGGCCCAAATGCATAACTATATATCCATGTTCATCTATCTTAAAATTAAGACACATACCTAAACTGACCATCTTCCTAAAATGAGCTTTCCTTTCTGGGTCAAGAAATTCATCCTTGGTGAAACTGACTATGGTACTGGATTTCTTTTGAGTAAGATTGAAGGAAGAAATAGATTTGAAATATTCAACCCAGGGGGAAAGGGTGGGAGCAGGGGGGTGAGGAATAAAAGACTGCACACTGGGTACAGACTGAGGGGATAAAAGACTGCACACTGGGGCCCTGTGGTGGCTCAGGCCTGTAATCCCAGCACTTTGGGAGGCCGAGGCAGGCAGATCACTTAAGGTCAGGAGTTCAAGACCAGCCTGGCCAACATGGTGAAACCCCGTCTCTACAAAAAAAAAAAAAAAAAAAAAAATACAAAAGTTAGCTGGGCGTGGTGGCACATCTCTATAATCCCAGCTACTCAGGAGGCTGAGGCAGGAGAATCACTTGAACCCGGGAGGCAGATGTTGCAGTGAGTCAAGATCGCACCACTCTACTCCAGCCTGGGTGATAGAATGAGACTCAGTCTGAAAAAAAAAAAAGAAAAAAAAAAAAGACTACATATTGAGTACAGACTTGATGGATAAAAAAGACTACCCTTGGGTGATGGGTGCACTAAAATCTCAGAAATCACCACTGAAGAACTTTTCCATGCAACCAAACACCACTTGTTCCCCAAAAACTACTGAAATAAAAGTTTAAAAAAAAATAAGAACAGACATAGGCAAAAAGAAAAAAAAATTCAACCTGAAAAAGGTCTGGAGTAGTGAATACTACAGAAACTCCATAGCTAACTTTGACTATGAAAAAAAAGGCATTCTTACCCAGCGTGACCTCATTTTCAGAATTCTGCTGAGTTATTTCTAGGTGGTTGTTCTGTCCAGGTTCTGGATTCCTCCATGCCTCCTAGGAGATATACACAGCCAAATCACCAGGTGTCGCTAGCTCCTGAGGAAACATAACACCCCTTCTCAAAACACACTGCCTTGGAACAAAATGCCTCTCTAATGCCTGAGTCAGGGCAAGTGACAAAACAGACTTAGAAAAAATGAAACAGTGATTATTTTGGCTTTTAAATGCAATAAAGGGGGCAGGAGGAGACAGAGAAAAGAAACAAGCTGACATTATGCACTGAGCCAGAAGCTTCTCAGACTTGCCCAGAGTTACACAGCAAGGTCAGGGTATGGCTGGGAATTCAACTCAAGGCTGTTGGACTCTCTTTTTTTTTTTTTTGATACGGAGTGGAATCTCGGTCATGCTCCTCTGTTCCGTGCAGCCTCTTCAGCCTTCGAGTAGTGGGATACAGGCCCGCCACCAGCCTTATTAGAGACGGGGTTTCACCGTGGTCTCGATCTCCTCACCTCGTGATCTGCCCGCCTCAGCCTCCCAAAGTGCTGGGATTACAAGCGTGAGCCACCGCACCCGGCCTAAGGCTGTTGGACTCTGAAGCTTTTGGTTTTTTTTTTTTCCTCCACTACACAGTACTGCATGCCATGTGAGCAAGATCCCGACACAGAATGAAGTAACCAGTATCTTTAAGGCAAACAAGCAGATCAGTAGAATCTGATGATTTCAGGGTCAAAGAAAAGAATAATTTTAATGCAATCCCTCATTACCACAGCCATGGCACTGGCCTCATATGGGTAAGGAGATTTGGGCAACCTTTTGCAGGCTGATGACATTTTGGAGCCTAAATTGTAAAGTTACTGGGCCTCCCTGCTGGGTAAAATTCTTTTGGAATTTGTGAGCGGCAAGGGAGTTGGTTGCAGGAGTCCCACTCGGGTAGTAAAAGGTGACCTGAGGGGGGTTGGGGGCTAGCGGAGGGAGAGCATTAGGAGAAATACTCTGTCACCCAGGCTGGAGTGCAGTGGTGCGATCTCAGCTCACTTCAAGCTCCGCCTCCCAGGTTCACACCATTCTCCTGCCTCAGCCTCCCAGGTTCACACCATTCTCCTGCCTCAGCCTCCCGAGTAGCTGGGACTACAGGCGCCCGCCACCAAGCCTGGCTAATTTTTTGTATTTTTAGTAGAGACAGGGCTTCACCGTGTTAGCCAGGATGGTCTCGATCTCCTGACCTCGTGATCCGCCCGCCTCGGCCTTCCAAAGTGCTGGGATTACAAGCGTGAGCCACCGCGCCTGGCCAACAATCATTATTAAGAGGTCTTTTAGGGCAAAATTTAATAGTATGAAGAGGTTTACAAAAATAGATTGATGTTATTTTGAGAAATACTGTAATTTTTTCTCAATTCAGTTTTGATAAATTGTACCTAATCATAGAAAAATTATCCCAATTCAAGCTTGATATATATATATATATATATAAAGAGATGAAATTAACTCAGCTAGGTAACAGATCTGGCAAAATAAAAGAATGAAAAAAATTCTACACAGGGCACTTATTTCATATCCAGAGGTAAAAACATTTTCAATTAGTAGCTTATCTTCTTCCTGTAAGCAATCACAGATTCTAAGTTGATCATGCAGTACAAAGTCACAGCAGTCAAAATCTTCTGTTTGATGCAACACACAAAGTTGTTTCTGTTTCCTTACTAAAATGCGAACTGGTTGTCTATTTTTCTTCATCCCATTTATTCGTATTCACAAATTAACAAACAGCGTCAACAATTATTGTAGGTGAAGTGGGGTATTGCTGGATCAAAGGCTCTATAAGACGTTTTTACTGACTGAATCTGAAGGTTTATTGGGTTCAACCCTCACACCTTTTCACCTGTTAGATATTTTACTTTAGCTCGTGCTCTCTAATCTGCATCAAATACCAAACAGTTATTGCGTATCTTGTAGCGTATGCTGGTTGTACTTCACGAGGGTTGCGATGGTCAGTCCAGAAAAACAGCAGTCTATCAAATTTGGGTTCAATGTCAGCAAACCAGGCTTTAGCTTCTAGAAAAATTCGAAGTATACCTCCCCTTACCTTGGCATCCCAGTCTTTAACGTAATGTAATACATTTCACACATCTTCCGTCTCCATTTGGATTATCAACATGACGTACATAGCCCGTTCCATTGACCGGATAACAAGCAACCATGGCTTTTGTCCCGCCCGGGGACGCGCGAGACGGGGACGCGGCCGCCGCGGGGTCGGCCGCGGGCTTGGCCTTTGCCTTGGCTGAGTCCCCGGAGGCGCTGTCCCGGCGCCTCGCTGCCTTCCTGGGCTCCTGGGCCCCGTCCCTGGACGGCGACGCTGTGGACGGCGGCGCTGCAGCCGGCGGCGCGGGGCCGGAGTCCCGGTGAGGGCGCCCTCGCTGCCCTGGCACACGATCTTGTGCTTCTTCCAGTCCTGACGCTGGCGCTCTTTGCAGCAGAAGGAGCTGCGGCTGCAGCGCAGCAGGTTCTCCATCTTCCCGCACAGCTCGCAGTACTGCCGGTCTCGCTCGCTCGAGCTCGGCTCACCCGGCCCGCAGCTGTCATTGGCCATGGCGACGGCAGCTGAGCAGGAGGGGTGGCGGCCGGACGGCCTCGCCCGAGGCTGGGGAGCGGAGAGACAGATAGGGGCCGTCACTGCGCCATGCACCCGCTACCCTTGACTCAAGGAGGCTGGCACCCAGGGCCCTCGGCCGGGCCGCTTCCGAGTCCTAGGCTCCCGCGCAGCGCCGGCGGCCGCCTCAGCGCCTCATCGCCGCCGTGGGCTGAGAGAACGCGGCCTGTGCGGCGAACGGCAACCTGGGCTCGGGCTTGCGGAGCGCAAGACCGGCCCCCTCGGCCGCCGCCACCGCCTCAGCGTCCCGGGAGGCCCGGCCCAGGCTGTGGAGGAGCGCAGGGCGAGCGGGTGTCGCTCGCTCTGCGCATTCTGCACGTACACCACAGCCCGGCGGCGACACGGCAGTGCGGCGCGCGTGGGCCCACACTGCTACTTCTTACCACTCTTCTGGACGGGCTAGAGTTCTATTTTGGGGCTGTGCTTCAACTGTTCCTCTGGTTCTGGCTGTGAACTTCTTCACCATTGCCTGGAACAGACAGATTCTGTCTGTGCTTGCTTCGGATGGATGTTTGGAGAACTTAGTACTGATCCTGAGGGCTCCTTCTTTGAGAGCACATCCTGTTCCTCTTCAAGGACTGGAAGTGGTCAAAATTCTGTAAGGACTAAAACTTAAACATCCCAAACATAAAAAAGCAGAGGAAAGGTTGGGTGCAGTGGCTCACGCCTGTAATCCCAACACTTTGGGAGGCCGAGGCGGGTGGATCGCAAGGTCAGGAGTTCGAGGCCAGCCTGGCCAATACAGTGAAACCCCCGTCTCTACTAAAAATACAAAAATTAGCCGGGCGTGGTGGTGAGCGCCTGTAGTCCCAGCTACTAGGGAGGCTGAGGTAGGAGACTCGCTTGAACCCGGTTGGCGGAGGTTGCAGTGACCCGAGATCGCACCACTGCACTCCAGCCTGGGTGACAGAGCGAGACTCCCTCTCCAAAAAAAAAGAAAAAAAAGCAGAGGAAAAAGCCAGTCTTATGCAAAAGCCTGCAACAGCAGTAAAGACGGCGGACATGTGGAAGGCTTTATGGAGATAAGGCCATGGACCACTGCATCCTGCCCACCCAGCTCTCTGGGGACTGCTCCTACCTGCCTTGCCAACCCCTAGGCAAAAAGACATAGGATAATTCAGGTGTTTTGCAATAGGCTCAATAATGTCGACAAAGACCACTGAAGCCGCTTGCCTCTGGCTGGCTGCTACAGATTGAGAGCTGTTCTCCAAAAAGACATCCCTGTCATATGTGCTCCTCCCTGATCAGAGTGAGGCTCATGCCATTTTAAGCAATTTTCTTATTTAATGGCAGGGACGGACACTCAGAGCAGCCAATGTTGTGCATTCTCTGAAGAGTCAGCCTGAACTTGGAAGGAAAGTTGCAGCTACCATGACCACGAAATAAGCAAATTCCAGTTTAACACCAATAGTGAAGTACTACGCATCGCCCACACTGCTAGCAACCCAAGGCAGCTCTGTCTCTCACATACCTCTATTTTAACTGCTCAGAACTATGTTTTTATAGCTCACCTCCAGCCTCTGTCTTCCAGGTTCTTTCTGCAAGTCTTCCACCAGGGCCACTGCCTCCTCTCCACTCTCCGGATGCTGCTGTCTGACCCAGATCTGGATCTCTGGGGAAGGACAGTCAGGAACTGTTCTAGGACCAGCAACTCCAGGATCTGCTCTTTTGTACACTTCTCTGGCCTTAGCCACTGACAACAGAGCTTCCGGAGCTGGAGGAGGGCCTCTGGGGGTCCTGATGCTTCTTGGTAACGAAAATGCCAAAAGCTCTGGCAAGATGTCTCTGGTCCAGAGTAATTCCCTTGAAGGGAAATTTCCTGCTCCCAGTGGGAATCTTCTTCCAGTTTAACTATTTGGAGATCTTGTACTGAAGGAGTCTGGATTTGTTGGTCCACAGCTACAGCCATTGTTCAGGTCAGAGAAGAGCCTTGCAACTGCACTCTGAAGCTCAAACCTCTTCATCACCTCACTGGGAAGCCACCTTAGAACTTCCACTTAAGAGTCACTAAGTGGAAGTTCTCTTGAAATTCTAGAGTCAGAGACATACCTTACAAAGTTAACTCTAGTAAAAATCGCAAGTGTTAGCCCAGCACGCTTGAGGTGAAGAGAGCCTTCCTGTCGCAGCCCTGTTGCATGCCCTGGTGCCTGTGGAGTCACGGGTGGGGTGGCAGTTCCGGAAGTTTGATAAGAGGAGTCAACGGCTAAGTGATCTGGTTGAAAAGTAGAGAAGCTTGAAGCTGAGAGAATACGGACGCCAAGGCCCTAAGAATACGGACGATTAGGCCCCGTGCCACGTTCTTCGCGGGGACGCAAGAAGCCCGAGCCTAGGCCCCAAACACGGCTATTTGGCTAGCCACTGAACACCGGAAGCGGAAAACCTAGCCCCAGAAGGACTCCGTGTTCTCCGGAACTACATTTCCCAGAGGCCGCCGCCCGAAGACAGACAGCAGCGTTAGCCAATAAAATGTGAGGATATCTCAGGCGCCTATTCGTTTCAGACGAATCATTGATGACAGCTGGGACTTTTCTACCAGCTGGATAAGTGGGGCGGGGTCGCGAACCGCAGCCACAACTCGCGCACCTGGGAGGGTGTGGGTCTTGCCTCCCAGGGGAGGTGGAGACCTCTCGCCCTGCGCGGACCTGGTGGTAATGAGAGAGAGGGCTCTTTACAAAATTTTTTGTTTTGTTTTGTTTTGTTTTTTATTATTTATTTGTTTATTTATTTATTTATTTTGAAGCGGAGTCTCGCTCTGTCGCCCAGGCTGGAGTGCAGTGGCGCGATCTCGGCTCACTGTAACCTCCGCCTCCTGGGTGCGAGCAGTTCTCTGCCTCAGCCTGCCGAGTAGCTGGGATTACAAGGCGCTCACCACCACTCCTGGCTGATTTTTTTTTTTTTTTTGTATTTTTAGTAGCGACGGCGTTTCACCATTTTGGCCAGGCTGGTCTTGAGCTCCTGACCTCATGATCCACCCGCCTTGGCCTCCCAAAATGCTGGGATTACAGGCGCGAGCCACCGCGCCCGGCCTTTGTTTTGTTTTTAATAGAGATGAGGTCTAACTATGTTGCCCAGGTTGGTTTTGAACTCGTGGGCCTCCCAAAGTGCTGGGATTATAGGCATGAGCTGCACGCCAGTTTATAAAGTATTTTCACTTAGGGCTGAGGGCAGCTGTTTAACCCTGTTAGTCCCTATTTATCCTTACTATACAGATGAATAAATCGAGACAGCTTGGGACTGAGGTCTCTGCCCTTATGAAGCTGGGACTCCAGTTAAGGTTTTCTGCCACTTAAAGCGCTTTTCTCTGGCATGGTTGGTAGCTATGGTAATGCTTTACCACTCTGTCCCTCCCCCCGTCACTTACCAGACACACAGTTCCTCATTTCCTGCTTGCACAGTCCTGGGTCATTCGAGATTAATACCATTGACTTTCATTCAACAGTTAGGGAGCAATTTGGGCCAAGCACCAGGCGGCGAGTGTGCTGTGGTAGGAGAAAAAAAAAGGGAGACACTCCTTCCTCTTAAGGAAGGCAATGCAGCGGAGGGTGCATTTTCTAAAACGCTGCCATGGAGTTATGTGCAACCCAAATAACTCCAATGCAGTGCTATTAATAAATGCTTTGCGAAATGCTACGTGCTAAATGGAGGTGTGTTCAAAGGAAATGACTTGATAGAAATACCAGGGACGGACCGGTGCAGTGGCTTACGCCTGTAATCCCAGCACTTTGGGAGGCCAAGGCGGTCGGGTCACTTGAGGTCAGGAGTTCGAGACCAGCCTGGCCAACATGGTGAAACCCCAAATCTAGTAAAAATACAAAAAAATTAGCCTGGTGTGGTGGTGGGCGCCTGTAATCCCAGCTACTCAGGAGGCTGAAGCAGGAGAATCGCTTGAACCGGGGAGGCAGAGATTGTAGTGAGCTGAAATCATGCCACTGAACTCCAGCCTGGGTGACAGAGGGAGACTGTTTCAAAAAAAAAAAAAAAAAAAAAAAAAAACCAAGGAAGGGCTGGGAGAGCCCAGAATGGTGCAGCCTCAGAGAGAGGACCTACTTTACACATTTTATCTGGTTTGATTCTTAGAAGGAATCCTGGACCCCTGCATTGTAGGTTTCACTTCCTATTTAACAGATGAAAGGTCCAAATTCAATGAAGGTGGGGAGAGCTGTGCTTGCCCTCACAGTAGGAGCAGCCTGTGGTTAGGTGAGGGAAGGACAGGATAACAGGAAAGGCTTTCTAGAGAATCAGTTGCAAAGCTGGGCCATGGAAATTCCTTCTATCCCTCTTAACTTAGTGTCGACAAAAAGTCTCAGTGCAGACAAACCCACTGAACTTAATTTGGGAGAAAAAGCCATGGAGAAGACCCTTTAGAATGCACTTCCGAACTAGAAACCAAATGGGGTGCCTGCAAGGGGGTCGTTCTCCTTGTCTTTAGGAAAAGGGAATCGAGAAGAACCTTTAGAATGAATCTCCGAACTACAATTAGGATCCTAAACAACATCTTCCTAGGAGAAAAAACAAAAAGCAACAGCTCACAATAAACCAAGGACCATCAACCAAACGAGAGGTCCAGGGCTCAGGAGGACTTACTAGGAGGAGAAGCTGAAAGTCGGTGAGGACTTTATTTATTTATTTTTGAGACAGGGTCTTTCTCTGTTGCCCGGGCTGGATCCTGGGCCTGATCATTGCCCACTGCAGCCACGGCCTCCCTGGACTCAGGCAATCTTCCTGCCTCAACCTCCGAAGAGCTGGGACTATAGGCCTGCACCACCATGCCAGGCCAATTTTTGTATTTTTTTGTAGAGATGAGGTTTTGCCATGTTGCCAAGGCTGGTCTTAAACTCCTGGGCTCAAGTGATCTGCAGGGAGGGCTTTCAAGGACCCCTACTGGTACCTTAGCTCCAAATTCAGGCAACTCCTTCAGGGTTCTGAGTCCTCTCTGTGGCCCCATGTGTTCAGGTGCTAAATTACTGTCAATGAAGAGAGAAGACTAAACATTGCAGCCAATATATCTTTTTTTTTTTTTGAGATGGAGTCTTTGCTCTGTTGCCGGGGCTGGAGTGCAGTGGCACCATCTCAGGTCACTACAACCTCTGCCTCCCGAGTTCAAGTGATCCTCCTGCCTTAGCCTCCTGAGTAGCTGGGACTACAGGTGCACACCACCATGCTCAGCTATTTTTTTGTATTTTTAGTAGAGATGGGGTTTCCCCATGTTGGTCAGGCTGCTCTCGAACTCCTCACCTCAAGTGATCCACCCACTTTGGCCTCCCAAAGTTCTGAGATTACAGGAGTGAGCCCACCGTGCCTGGCCACTAATATATCATTTTTATCTTAATGTTTTGTTCTTTTATCCATTTGTTCCTATTAGGTATTTCTCATGGCTTTAACAGTGGACTTCAGGAGTCATGGTTAAGCAACAGGTGTGGGGCAGGTAACTGACCAAACCTCTCCTCTGAGTCTCCGTTTTCTTACCCGTAGAGTGAGGATACTTACCTCCCTCCTAGGGCTGTCAGGATTAAATGAGATGGCAGGTAAAGACCTTAGCACAGTGCCTGGCGCATGGTAACTGCTCTGTCCATTTTGTCACTATAAGCTCTTCTGGTTTATCGTAAAGTATATAATGCAACCCAAGTGAAGCAAAATTCCATGAATAAAAAAAGTCATCTCATTATAACTTGCCTCAAATTATAAAATCTCTAATAAAAATGAAGGTGTGTAGTTAGTGGCAGAAGTTTGTCTAGAACTAGATCTGTCCAGTGCTCAATACTCCCTACTATGTCACAAACTTCAGGACAGCGTTAAGAGGGAGACAAGGTACTGCCTGGAAGGGGAATGCAGAGGGACTTCTGGGGTCCTGGTGATTTTTTTGTTTTTTTGGTTTTTTTTGAGATAGAGTCTTGTTCTATTGCCCAGGCTGGAGTGCAGTGGCGCCATCTCAGCTCACTGCAAGCTCCACCTCCTAGGTTCAAGTGACTGTCCTGCCTCAGCCTCCTGAGTAGCTGGAACAACAGGTGTGTGCCACCACACCTGGCTAATTTTTTTATTTTTAGTAGAGGTGGGGTTTCACCATGTTGGCCAGGCTGGTATTGAACTTCTGACCTCAAGTGATCCACCCACCTTGGCCTCCCAAAGAGTTAGGATTATAGGCATGAGCGCCTGGCCCTGGTAAGTAGTTTCTTGATCTGGGTGCTGGTTACACAAGTGTGTGCAGTTTGTAAAAATTCAATGAGCTGTACATTTGTGTACACTTGTCTGCTATATATTAATAACTTATGTATTTATTTATTTATTTTTTTATTTTTTTATTTTTTTTTTTGAGACGGAGTCTCGCTCTGTCGCCCAGGCTGGAGTGCAGTGGCGCGATCTCGGCTCACTGCAAGCTCCGCCTCCCGGGTTCACGCCATTCTCCTGCCTCAGCCTCTCCGAGTAGCTGGGACTACAGGCGCCCGCCACCACGCCCGGCTAATTTTTTTTTGTAATTTTAGTAGAGACGGGGTTTCACCGTGGTCTCGATCTCCTGACCTCGTGATCGGCCCGCCTCGGCCTCCCAAAGTGCTGGGATTACAAGCGTGAGCCACCGCGCCCGGCCTTATGTATTTATTTTTGAGACCAAGTCTTGCTCTGTCACCCAGGCTGGAGTGCAGTGGCGTGATCTCGGCTCACTGCAACCTCCACCTCCGGGATTCAAGTGATTCTCTTGCCTCAGCCTCCCGAGTATCTGGGACTACAGGTGCCCACCACGGTGCCCAGCTAATTTTTGTATTTTTAGTAGAGATGGGGTTTCACTGTGTTGGCCAGGCTGCTCTCGAACTCCCGACCTCAAAAGATCTGCCCACCTTGGCCTCCTAAAGTGCTGGGATTACAGGGGTGAGCCACCATGCCTGGCTCAATAACAATTTAAAACAAAGGGAACTGTCTCTGGATATAGTTATATAGATTCACTGTATTAAAGGATAAGAGTAAGATAAAGTCTGAGGGTTCACTGCTTGTCCAAACAGAAAAAAAAAAAAAAAAAAAAAAAAAAGATTGTGAGCCGAGTAGTGGCTCATGCCTGTTATTCCAGCACTTTGGGAGGCCAAGGTGGGAGGATCGCTTGAGCCCAGAAGTTTGAGACTAGCCTGAGTAACACAGTAAGAGACCCTGTCTCTATTTTTTTTTTTTTTGAGACGGAGTCTCGCTCTCTCACCCAGGCTGGAGTGCAGTGGCGTGATCTCGGCTCGCTGCAAGCTCCGCCTCCCGGGTTCACACCATTCTCCTGCCTCAGTCCCTGTAGCTGGGACTACAGGCGCCCACCACCACGCCCGGCTAATTTTTTGTATTTTTAGTAGAGACGGGGTTTCACCGTGGTCTCGATCTCCTGACTTCGTGATCCGCCCGCCTCGGCCTCCCAAAGTGCTGGGATTACAAGCGTGAGCCACCGCGCCCGGCCTCCTGTCTCTATTAAAAAAAAAAAAAAAAAAAAAGACCAGATGCAGCGGCTCACACCTGTGATCTCAGCACTTTGGGAGTCTGAGGCGAGTGGATTGCCTGAGCCCAGGAGTTCAAGACCAGCCTGGGCAACATAGTGAGATCCTGTCTCTATTAAAAAAAATAAATTGTGTACTACAGATTCGGCTACAATATGCATGGTTTTCCATGGGCTTTTGATTATCTGTGACATTTCAAAACTGTAAGTTGTTTCATTAGAATATTGGTGGGTTGGTTTTTACAAATGTCGTCTGTGTGCATAACTTACATAGGTAAATACTGAGAGGGCATTGAAGTAAAAACTAACATTTATTATCTGACCAAAGGAAAGCATAGGAAACCTAATCCACTATCCAGGCCAGAATCATGGGCTCCATCTGTCTCTTGCATTTTTTTTTTTTTTTTTAGACAGAGTTTCGCTCTTGTTGCCCAGGCTGGAGTGCAATGGCGGCATGATCTTGGCTCACTGCCTCCTGGGCTCGAGCAATTCTCCTGCCTCAGCCTCTCGAGTAGCCGGGATTACAGGCATGTGCCACCACGCCTGGCTAATTTTGTATTTTTAGTAGAGACGGGGTTTCGCCATGTTGGCCAGGCTGGTCTTGAACTCCCAACCTCAGGTGATCCGCCCACTTTGGCCTCCCAAAGTGCTGGGATTACAGGCGTGAGCCACCATACCCAGACTGCTTCTTGCATTTCTATGTATTTCTATGAAGAGAACCAACTGGCAAATATTTCCTGAGTTCCTATCACAAGCACTGAGCTCGGTACTAGAGCTGGAGGTTCCTGGAGCTGGGAACCTCAGGATGGGTATGAACATAAAAAATGGGAGAGGGCAGGAAGAAGTAGGGAGGACGTGTAACAGATCAACGTAACAAGAGTCACGGCACTAAGCTGGAGAGTGCAGGGGCCCACAGGCAGGGTCAAGTCTGCTAGGGAAGTGCAGAGAGGAGGCCTCCTGGAGGAGGTGGTGCCCAAGCTGCATCTTCAAAAATGGGCAGGCGGGCCCCGGCAAACAGGGAGGCCCGGCATTCCAGAAAAGGGAGCAGGGTGAGCAGGGGCACTGAGGCAAGTCTCAGTTGTGCATAGTGATGGGGAGCTGCCTGGGGATGAGGATGGTCAAGGGCACAGAGATGTGATGACCAGGGCAAGGCAAGGAATGAATGTGATGAGGTTCCACAGAGGTTCCCCATGGGAAGGCCTCATCTGCTGTTGAGGAGTATGGCCTTTCTGTAGGTGATGGGGAGCCCCTCAGGGCTTAAGCTAGGTGGTAGCCGGCTCAGTTCTGCTGTGAAAGAATGCTCCCTCTAGCTGCAACATGGAGAGGCAGGCGCAGGGAGGTGGAGGTTACAAATGAAGCTGAAAGACAGGAGGATCACTTGAACCCGGGAGGCAGAGGTTGCCTACTTGAACCCGGGAGGCAGAGGTTGCCTGAGATGGTACCACTACACTCCAGCCTGGGCCACAGAGCAAAGACTCCGGCTCAAAAAAAAAGATATATTAGCTACAATGTTTAGTCTTCTCTCTAGCTAGTATCAGGACAATCCACAACTGTAACTGGTCATTCCTTGCGTGTGACTTGTGATCGTCCTTCCTGGCCCTTTATCCCTGAAGGGTGTCCTGTCTCATAACCAGAAAGATCAGCAGGGACCCCATGTCCTGGGCTTGCTGTACCCATAGTCTCCATAGTCTCTCACAGACGGCCTTGGAGATTATCAAATGGACGGCGGTTCTAGCCTCCCTGCTCCCTGGCCCAGTTAAGCTATTTCAGATCTTTGGACAAAATCTCACTTTTGTCCTTTTTCTTTTTTCACCTTCTTGATGAAATATCCCACAGCCATAGGGGAAATGGAAGTAGAATTGCCAGGAAGCAACCAGGAAGGAAGTAGTGGTGGCGCATGCCTGTAATCCCAGATACTCAAGAGGCTGAGGCAGGAAATGGAAGTAAAATTGCTGGGAAGCAACCAGGAAGGGCTGTGGCAGCTGCCAGGCAAAGGTCTGAACTCTGCCAGGGGCTTTGAGGCTGGGAATGCTGAGTAGGGAGGCATGTGCACGCTGTGGTTCCCGAATGAATGGCTCTGAAGGAGGAAGGCGTCTTGGATGATCCCAGGTTTTGGGATTGGGTGAGGCAGAATAGGTGGTGGTGCTACTCACAAAGAGGAAAGGCAAGGAGAGGCAGTCAGGAGACATTCTGAGTTTGAGATTCCAGGAACAACTTCAGCGGGTGAGTAGGTGGCAGGAAGAAGCCAAGAGAGAGAATTGAAATCAAGACAGGAAAGAGCTGATGGGGCAAGGTCCTGATTCTGGAGAAGTGGAGGGGAAGCTCCGGGTGGAGGTTACTATGAAGCTGAAAGCATAGCTCCAGGCTGAGGGTAGGGGTGAGAGGCTGAGGGAGCCCAGAGTTCGTTAGCCTGGAGGTGGGAAACAGAGAGAATTCACGCCTGACGGGTTCAAGGTTCTCAGTTGTGAGCTGAGCCTGGGAGCTGACATTCTGAGAATGGCCAAAGGGTACACAGCCATTGTGGGGACTGGGAAAGGGAAGTGACGAAAGTCAGGTAAAAGACTTGCAGAGGTGGACCGGAGGGCCACGCTGAGGGTGAAGTGATTGTGTTTTTGGTTATCTTTTGCTTGCTTTTCTTTTTCTTTTCCTTTTGAAGACAGAGTCTTGCTCTGTCACCCAGGTTGGAGTGCAGTGGGGCGACCTCAGCTCACTGCAACCTCTGCCCCTCCGGGGTTCAAGCTATTCTCCTGCCTCAGCCTCCAGAGTAGCTGGAACCACAGGCGCCTGCCACCACGCCCAGCTACTTTTTGTATTTTTTGTAGAGACGAGGTTTTGCCATGTTGCCCAGGGAGGTCTTGAACTCCTGAGCTCAGGCAATCCACCCACCTCGGCCTCCCAAAGTGTTGGGATTGCAGGTGTGAGCCACTGTGCCGGCTCTTTGTACCATTTATTGTAGACTTTTTGTTTGAGATGGAGTCTTGCTCTGTCACCCAGGCTGCAGTGCAGTGGTGCACTCTCGGCTCACTGCAAGCTCCACCTCCTGGGTTCATGCCATTCTCCTGCCTAAGCCTCCCAAGTAGCTGGGACTACAGGCGCCCGCCACCATGCTCGGCTAATTTTTTGTATTTTTAGTAGACGGGGTTTCACCGTGTTAGCCAGGATGGTCTCGATCTCCTGACCTCGTGACCCACCCGCCTCAGCCTCCCAAAAGTGCTGGGATTACAGGTGTGAGCCACCACACCCAGCCTAGTTCAGGTTTTTAACACAGTAAAAGACAGACTCAGGAAAAGAATGGAACTCTACTTTATTAAGGAATACTGAGCATCCATCCTATAAGAACTAAGCCCATTCTGAGCACAGGCCCCATGTGTAGGAGGAGGCAGTTTCCCATTTCCTCGAAACGCCTTATCTCCTCTTCCTTCACAGCAAACCCCTTCACCTGCCATCATGCCCGTCTTTACTCTCCAGGTGCAAGGATCTCGAGAACAAAGCCCTGGTAGCACCCCGAAATCAAGGGCAACACCTGTAGGACAAACTCCTGATTCAAGCCCAAATATCTCCAGGGAACAGATACATCCTCAAAGTTAGCACTTCTTTAAAAATAATGTTCTTGGCCGGGTGCGCTGGCTCATGCCTGTAATCCCAGCACTTTGGGAGGCCAAGGCGGGCGGATCACGAGGACAGGAGATCGAAACCATCCTGGCTAACACAGTGAAACCCCGTCTCTACTAAAAATAAAAAATAAAAAAATTAGCCGGGGGTGGTGATGGGCACCTGTAGTCCCAGCTACTCGGGAGGCTGAGACAGGAGAATGGCATGAACCCAGGAGGCGGAGCTTGCAGTGAGCTGAGATCGCACCACTGCACTCCAGCCTGGGTGACAGAGTGAGACTCCGTCTCAAAAAAAAATAATAATAAAAAAAAAAATAATGTTCTTAGTATACAAAAGCTACCTGACAGGATTCTAGGTTGGCATATATCAAATAAAAAATAAAAGAAGAGGGAAACAAGTGCATAGAATAATTCAGAAATTATGGGGCTATGTATCCGTTGGGCCAAAGGCACAAACCCACCCTGCTGCGTACAGGACTGTTTTACTCTTGATGAGACAGAAGTTACCATCCACCATGGGTTGGCAGCTGGGGCTCTCGGACTTCACTACACTCTCCAGGACAAAACCCCACGAGAAAAAATGTGTTCCCCTGGTAGCTGACGTACCACAGGACAGTAGCCAGAGACAAAAGCAAGCACTGAAATGTCCTCGGTTTACCCCTTTCCTGAAGGCCCTGTCCTACTCTTACCAATGGAAAGGACACTGGGACACTGGCTCCAGGCTGTACTTCCTCAAGTTTCTGTGCTCCTGACACTTTCTGGAAATAGAAAGGGGCTTTACCTTCATGTGGGTGACTCAGAACTGGAGAAACCCCTCCATTTTGACCTGAAATCAAAGCCCAAGACACCAAAGCCAGAAGAGCAGATTCTAGCATGCGCAGGGAGCCCTGGAACACTAACCGGCTTGGGGTGAAGGCACCTTAGCCCAACAGAGTGGCAGCAAAACAACAAAACGACCAGAACCATACCAATGATTTCCAGTATTTCTCTGAGGACTCGGCCCACGTTGTGGGCCATGCTGTCTTCCATTCCACACGGAGAAACATTTCCCCCCCGTTTTACCAAAGAGGAAACTGAGGCACAGAGGAATCACCAGAGGGGGCCAATCAAGTCACCCAATGTAAGGGAAAAAGACCCAGCTTTCCAGACCTTCCACTCCTATGCCCTGTTCTTGAACGTATACGGGACTTGACTCAGACCACTAAAACGACAGTGTCCTGGAAATGAGGATGAGCAAGGGGAAGATTCTGGCAAAACCCCCCAGAATGTTTAGGAAGCACAGCTCTTTGAAAGGGAATCACTGTTGGGGCAGTGTGGCAACTCCCACTCCAGGCCAGTCCCTCACTTTCGCTCTTTGCCACTTCAATAAAGTTTCTCTTTCATGTGAGTTCTCTGATGTGTGATAAAGTTAGAGCTGTTGCTGAAGCCTTTGCCACACTCGGGGCATTTGTAGGGCTTCTCCCCAGTGTGGATTCGCTGATGTATAATGAGGACTGAGTTCCAGCTAAAGCCTTTCCCACACTCAGGGCACCTGTAGGGCTTGTCTCCCAAATGGGCTCTCTGGTGCATGACCAGAATGGAGCCCCGGCTGAAGCTCTTGCCACACATGAGGCATTTGTAGGGCTTCTCGCCTGTGTGGGTCCGCTGGTGCACTACGAGCTGGGAGCGCTGGCTGAAGCATTTCCCACACTCGCTGCATTTGTAGGGCTTCTCTCCCGTGTGGATCCTCTGGTGCTTGAGGAGGTTGGAGCTCCAGCTGAAGCTCTCCCCACACGTCAGGCACTCGTAGGGTTTCTCCCCTGTGTGCATGCCCTGGTGTGCAATCAGACTGGAGCTCTGGCTGAAGCTCTTCCCGCACACCCCACACTTATAGGGCTTCTCCACCATGTGGGTTCTCCGGTGCGTGGCCAGGTTGGAGCTGCGGCTGAAGCTTTTCCCACACTCACTGCACTGGTAGGGTTTCTCTCCTGTGTGGGTTCTCCGGTGGGTGATGAGGGCTGAACTCTGGCTGAACCTCTGCCCGCAGTCAGTACATTTGTAGGGTTTCTCTCCTGTGTGGATTCTCTGGTGTCTGATTAGGTTGGAGTTGTAACTAAAGCTTTCGCCGCATTCTTTACATTCATAGGGCTTTTCTCCAGTGTGGATCCCCTGATGCGTGTTAAGGCTGGATCGGTTGCCAAAGCTCTTTCCACACTCGGGGCACGAGTAGGGTTTCTCTCCCGTGTGGGTGCGCTGATGTGCAATGAGGTTGGGACTCCTGCTGAAGCTCTTGCCACACTCAGCACACTGGAAGGGCTTCTCCCCCGTGTGGATCCTCTGGTGGGTTATGAGGTTGGCACTCCGGCTAAAGCTTTTCCCACAGTCTCTGCATTTGTAGGGCTTCTCCCCGGTGTGAGTGGTTTGGTGTCTACTAAAATTTGAACCATCACTAAAGCTTTTTCCACATTCATCACATTTGTAGTATTTCTCTCCTGTGTGGGTCCTCTCGTGTGTGATGAGGTGGGATTTCCGGCTGAAGGTCTTCCCACACTGGGGACATTCGTAGGGCTTCTCCCCCAGGTAGGTGCCCTGCAGGCCTATGAGCTGGCCAACTTCCCTGTCCTGAGAGAGCACCTCTCCGTGGTCCTCACCTGGGGTGTGTCCCTGGGGCCTCTGGATGCCAGCATCTCTCTCAAAGTCACTTTCCCCATCGGAGTGCTGAGCACTTTCACCTTCAGGCATTTCTGAGAATATCTCACGTGATTCATTCTCAAACAGGTCTTGATTACAGTTCTCCCCATTTTCACTCTGTATCTCAAAATCTGAAACAATGAAGAAAAACATACAATGTCTACTCAACTCCCTGTCATGATGACAAAAGGAAACTAAGGGGAATTTATAAAAATTAAACTTCCAGTGAACACAAAGAGGCTAGGAAATCCTGAAAGCCTTTAATAATCAGGTTTAATATACCCAAAGGAATATAATCATTCTATTATAAAGATACATGCACACATATGTTCAATGCTGCATTATTCACAATAGCAAAGACATAAAATCAGGTTTAATATACCCAAAGGAATATAAATCATTCTATTATAAAGATACATGCACACATATGTTCAATGCTGCACTATTCACAATAGCAAAGACATAGAATCAACCCAAATGCCCATCAATGATAGACTGGATGAAGAAAATGTAGTACATATACACCATGGTATACTATGCAGCCATAAAAAGGAATGAGATCATATCTTTTGCAGGGACATGAATGGAATTGGAAGCCATTATCCTCAGCAAACTAACACAGGAACAGAAAACCAAACACTGCATCTTTTCTCTTATAAGCAGGAGCTGAATGAAGAGAACACATGAGCACATGGAGGGGAATAACACACCCTGGGGCCTGTGGGGGAGGGGGAGGGAGAGCATCAGGAAGAATAGCTAATGGATGCTGGGCTTAATACCCAGGTGGTGGGATGATCTATGCAGTAAAACACCATGGCACGCATTTACCTTTGTAGCAAACCTGCACATCCTGCACACGTACCCCTGAACTTAAAAGTTGAAGGAAAAAAAAAACCCAGGCTTATTTCATTCCGACTGGTTGTCAGGCCTCATAATCTTTGTGGCAATCACCCAGAATTTCAAAGCCTTAAAGATTTGGGTTCCATGTCCCCACTACCCGTGTCTTCATCTGAAAATGAGGTCAGGTGGGAATTTTAAAGGACATAAACAGGGTACCTACCCAATTACCCCCATACTCACCATAATGCCTGGTGCTGAATTCAATGTAATGAGTGCATGAATGAGTTTTTTTCATTGGTATCATAGACATTTCCCTAAAGCTCAGTCTCTCAAGAGGAGCTTATATAATAATTTCTTGTATTAACATGTATCTGGTGTTTATGACCTCATTACTTTGTATTTAAGACACAGGAAAGATGACAGAGCCCATGCAATAAGGACTCTAGGTGTGTATACCAATGACTAGAAGCAAGTTAACTGGATTGTTAAAAGAGCCCTCAAATTTGTCTGCAGTGGGAGCTTATGAATAGATCTTTTTTTTTTTTTGAGACAGAGTCTCGCTCTGTGGCCCAGGCTGTAGTGCAGTGGCGCGAATGCGGCTCACTGCAAGCTCTGCCTCCCAGGTTCATGCCATTCTCTTGCCTCAGCCTCCCGAGTAGCTGGGACTACAGGCGCCCGCCACCACGCCCAGCTAATTTTTTGTATTTTTAGTAGAGACAGGGTTTCACCATGTTAGCCAGGATGGTTTCGATCTCCTGACCTTTTGATCTGCCCGCCTCGGCCTCCCAAAGTGCTGGGATTACAGGCGTGAGCCACCGCGCCCGGCCATGAATAGATCTTTAATTGGTAATATAAAATGTCTTCCAGGAACTTGTTAAACCTTCCACTGCCCAAATATTTGAGTAAAATAAATCATTAGGGAGGACTGCTAGAAGAACATAGCCCCTTCCTTAGATGAGGGACTGTAAAATCTACCCGAAGATGAGGCCAAAGCAGCAGAGAGCTGAGCCTGGATCACACTATTCTGACCCCCGGCAGAAGTGTGTTTACTGAACAGTGTGTTGGCTTCACAGCCCTGGCTGACACTCTAAGAAGTGTCATCAGAAATTAATGGCCGACACTGGGCATGGTGGCTCACGCCTGTAATCCCAGCACTTTGGGAGGCCAAAGTGGGTAGATTATCTGAGGTCAGGAGTTTGAGACCAGCCTGACCAACATAGTGAAACCCCGTCTCTACTAAAAATACAAAAAAATTAGCCGGGCATGGTGGTAGGCACCTGTAATCCCAGCTACTTGGGAGGCTGAGGCAGGAGAATCACTAGAACCTGGGAGGTGGACGTTTTGGTGAGCCGAGATCACGCCACTGCACTCCGGCCTGGGCAACAGAGCCAAGACTCCATCTAAAAAAAAAAAAAAAAAAAAAAAAAAAATTAATGGCTGTTGGGAACATTAATGCTGCCAGGAAGTTGTTGATGACATTGTTTATACCATACAATGTCCTGTTGATGAGCCTGAGGAGGACATTTCCCTCTTGACCTCAATCCTAAAAAAAGCTGCACTTTTTTCTTTTTTTTGAGACAGAGTCTCACTTGGTCACCCAGCCTGGACTGCAGTGGCGAGATCTCGGCTCACTGCAACCTCAGCCTCCTGAGTACAAGAGATTCTCCTGCCTCAGCCTCCAGAGTAGCTGGGACTACAGGTGCACACCACCACGCCTGGCTAATTTTTGTATTTTTAGTAGAGATGGGGTTTCACTATGTTGGCCAGGCTGGTCTCAAACTCCTGACCTCAGGTGATCCGCCTGCCTGGGCCTCCTAAAGTGCTGGGATTACAGGCGTGAGCCATCGCGCTGGAACTCCTAGTGACATTTCTATTATTAAAGCTAAAAAACTTTATTTAAGGTTAGATGCTCAATTAATTTTCTCTAAGTTAATGTAAACTCTCACATACGAACATGATAAAATTGGACATGCCCCTCTCAGGCAGGACCTGGGCTCCACTCTTGCCTTCAGTCAATTTAAGATCACATTTATTTTTATTTTTTATTTTTTTGAGACAAGGTCTCAGTCTGTCACCGAGGTGGTAGTACAGTAGCGAGACTGCAACTCACTGTAGCCTCGACTTCCTGGGCTCAGGTGACCCTCCCACCTTAGCCTTGCAGGTTAGCTAGGATTACACAGATGTATGCCACCACACCCAGCTAACTTTTTTGTATTTTTGCAGAGATGGGGTTTTGCCATGTTGCCCAGGCTAGTCTCAAACTCCTGGGCTTGAGTGATCCTCCTGCCTTGGCCTCCCAAAGTGCTGGGATGACAGGCATGAGCCACCACTCCTGGCCATAAGATCACCTTTAAAGTTGAAAACAGGCATATAATTACACTCCATGCTTACACTGACACACATGCTGCTGGTAATCTGTGGGTTCACAGAATTGCCCTCCAGCCCCACCCCTCATATCACTAGGGGACAGATACAGGCACAAGGTATACTCTGACTTGGCAGAACCAGGAATTCTGTGCTTCCTCAACTTCCTGCAAGACAGTTTTGGTTTTTTCTGGAGTCTCACTCTGTCACCCAGCCTGGAATGCAGGGGCGCAATCCTGGCTCAGGGCAAGCTCCGCCTCCCAGGTTCAAGCAATTCTCCTGCCTCAGCCTCCTGAGTAGCTGGGACTACAGGCACACGCCAACACGCGTGGCTAATTTTTGTATTTTTAGTAGAGATAGGGTTTCACCACGTTGGCCAGGCTGGTCTCAAACTCCTGACCTCAAGTGAGCCGCCCACCTTGGCCTCCCAAAGTGCTGGGATTACAGGCGTGAGCCACCGCGCCTGGCCATGGAAGACAGTTTTTTTTTTGAGACAGTTTTGCTCTTGTTGCCCAGGCTGGAGTGCAGTGGTGCGATCCTGGCTCACTGCAACCTCTGTTTCCCGGGCTCAACCGATTCTCCTGCTTCAGCCTCCCAAGTAACTGGGATTACAGGCATGTGCCACCATGCCCGGCTAATTTTGTATTTTTAGTAGAGACAGGGTTTCTCCATGTTGGTCAGACAGGTCTCGAACTCCCAACCTCAGGTGATTTGCCCGCCTCAGCCTCCCAGAGTGCTGGGATTATAGGCGTGAGCCACCATGTCTGGCCGGAAGACAGTTTTTTGGCAAGTTTTGAGCATAGAGCCCTGCTATCATCTCTCTTCTAGAATAACCTGCAGGCCAAGGCCCTGATTTATTTTTAGCAAACTAACGTGCCCAAAAACATATTTTTGGGTGATTTTAGTAATTGAATAGGTAACATTAGCTAATAAGGCTGTTTTTGCTGTTTTAAAATCAGAACTGGTTAGCTCTCGAATGAGCTCGGAAGCAACAAGGAAAACAAGTAAAATCCAATTTTATTTTCAGTGAAATCAGAAGATAAAATATGTAGACACCAAAATACATGTCAGGGCTTCCCAAAACAGCAGACTGGGTAGGAGCAATGAGGAAGGAAGTGCAATGAATAAGCATGGAAAACCCTGGGGTGAGAGGGAACAGAACTCAGAAAGCTCAGGCAGAAAGTCACTTCCTGTGTTTGGGAACTGGGGTAAGCAGGGCTGGTTTCTTTGGTTCAGAGAGGCAAAGGAGGTGAGGCTGCAACCGGAATCACACAGGGCAGCCATGTACGCAGGAAGCTGTTTCTGGAAAGCAGAGAAGGAAAGAGCCTTTGACCCACGCACATTAATCCAAGGTATTTATTTATTTATTTTTGTGAGATGAAGTCTCACTCTGTCGCCCAGGCTGGAGTGCAGTGGCACAATCTTGGCTCACTGCAACCTCTGCCTCCCGGGTTCAAGCGATTCTCCTGCCTCAGCCTCCTGAGTAGCTGGAATTACAGGTGCACACCACCACCCCCGGCTCATTGTTTTTGTATTTTTAATAGAGATGGGGCTTCACCATGTTGGCCAGGCTGGTCTCGAACTCCTGACCTCAAGTGATCCAACTGCCTCGGCCTCCCAAAGTGTTGGGATTACAGGCTTGAGCCACTGCGCCCGGCCCAAGGAATTACTATTACTGAGAAAAGTGATCATTTCCATCCATAAAAATAATTAAATGAGGCAACTGCCTTTATAAAGGAATACCACAGAGTAGAGCTTGAAGAAGGGACGGTGAGACAACGGGAAGAGATTAAATGTACACTAGAAGAACTCAGGAAAGGAGGGAAAATCAGCCAGAGAAATGAAGACAATAGCAAAAGGAGCACAATGGGAATAGGCATCTTGGAAAGCACAGAATGGGAAAAAGAGGACCAAAATAAGAAAGCAATGACAGGAAATGGAAACAAAGGAACAGGTTAAAAGGATTAAGAAGAATGATGGAGGGCCAGGTGCGTTGGCTCAGGTCTGTAATCCCAGCACTTTGGGAGTCCAAGACAGGTGGATCGCTTGAGCCCAGCAGTTTGGGACAGCTTGGGAAACATGGCAACACCCCATCATCTCTACAAAAAAATACAAAAATTAGCCAGGTGTGGCTGTACACACTTGTAGACCCAGCTACTTAAGAGACCAAGGCAGGACGATTGCTTGAGGCCAGGAGGCAGAGGCTGCAGTAAGCCATGTTTGTACCACTGGACGCCAGCCCGGGTGACAGAGTGACACCCTATCTTAAACAAAAAGATAGAAACAGAAGTTAGGCAAAAGGACAATCAGTAAACATAACTGGAGTTCTCAAAAAAACAAAGCAATAGAACTAGTACTTAAAGGCCAGGGCGCGGTGTCTCACGCCTGTAATCCCAGGACTTTGGGAGGCCGAGGCAGGCGGATCACAAGGTCGGCAGTTCGCGACCAGCCTGGCCAATAAATATGGTGAAACCCCGTCTCTACTAAAAAAATACAAAAATTGGCTGGGTGTGGTGACAGACACCTGTAGTCCCAGCTACCCAGGAGGCTGAGGCAGGAGAATCGCTTGAACCCGGGAGGTGGAGGTTACAGTGAGCTGAGATCGCACCACTGCACTCCAGCCTGGGCAACAGAGCGAGACTCCATCTCAAAAAAAAAAAAAAGAACTAATACTTAAAGATATAACCTATAAGGATATAAGAACCTGTGAAAGCTATACCATGGGCCAACAAAAACTAACCCAGGGTGGCTAACAGTGAGACCAGTGGACAACATCAAAAGGATCAAATCACTTACAAGGGGAAAGAAAATCAACTGGTTTCAGATTTCTCTATATTCAGGCTGGGTGTGGTGGCACGTGCCTGTAATCCCAGCTACCCGGGAGGCTGAGGCAGGAGAACTGCTTGAACCCAGGAGGCGGAGGTCGTAGTGAGCTGAGATAGCGCCACTGCACTCCAGCCTGGGCGACTCTATCTCAGGAAAAAAAAAAAAAGATTTCTCTATATTCGACAAAACTATCCTTCAAGTATAAACCTATAGGCAAACAGCTTTGAACGTACACAAATTAATGGACTGCTGGGGGGTGAACACCTAATAAATTTAACTTTAGAATGAAGACTAAAACTACCATGGCAATTAGGGTGATTACAGAGCTTGTAAATGTTATACGGCAGTGTAGAAATGACATTCTAACCAAAACTGGGGTTGGGAGAAATAAGGTGGTTTATAGGATATGTTCGCTGATTGCCTCATCTGTAATAACCTGGGAATTCAAAGAATTCACATTTAAAAGTGGTAAAGCATGCAGCTTCAGTCGAGGTTTGCAAAAATAAACATTAAGAAAGATGGGATTATTGCCAGGATCCCAGCACTTTGGGTGGCTGAGGTGAGAGGACTGCGTGAGGCCAGGAGTTCAAGACCAGCCTGAGCAACACAGCAAGACCTCATCTCTACAAAAAATAACAAAATTAGCCGGGTGTGTTGGCACTTGCCTGTAGTCCCAGCTACTCAGGAACCTGAGGTGGGAGGATTGCTTGAGGCCAGGAGTTTGAGGTTATAGTAAGCTATGATCATGCTACTGTACTCCAGCCTGGGTGACAGAGAGAGACTCTGTCTCTGGAAAAAAAAAAAAAAAGAGGCCAGGAGCAGTGGCTCACACCTGTAATCACAGCACTTTGGGAGGCAGAGGTGGGCAGATCACAAGGTCAGGAGTTCGAGACCAGCCTGGCCAACATGGTGAAACCCCATCTCTACTAAAAATACAAAAATGAGCTGGGCACGGTGGTACATGCCCGTAATCCCAGCTACTTGGGAGGCTAAGGCAGGAGAATCGTTGAATCGTTGAACCCAGGAGGTGGAGGTTGCAGTGAGCAGAGATTGCGCCACTGCACTCCAGCCTGGGTGACAGAGTGAGACTCTATCTCAAAAAAAAAAAGAAAGATTATTGACTAAAATTGGAGGGGAGAAGGACTATCTCTGTCAGATGTTAAAACATTATGAAATCTCGGCCAGGTGCAGTGGCTCATGCCTGTAATCCCAAAACTTTGGGAGGCCAAGGCGAGTGAATCACCTGAGGTCAGGAGTTCTAGACTACCCTGGCCAACATGGTGAAACCCCATACAAAAATTAGCTGGGTGTGGTGGTGGGCGCCTGTAATCCCACCTACTTGGGAGGCTGAGGCAGGAGAATCGCTTGAACCCAGGAGGCAGAGGTTGCAGTGTAACCGAGATCATGCCACTGCATTCCAGCCTGGGCAACAGAGCGAGACTCTGTCTCAAAAACAAAAACAAAAACATTATGAAATCTCAATAATTAAAACATTAATAGACAATCAGACCAAATAAACAAAATAAAAACTCCAGAAATAGATTCAATAGATATTAAGTTCAGAATTTAATACAAGTGGAACATGAATAGACAGGCCAGGAGAACAGAAAAGAGAATCTGTATAATGACTATGAAAATTTAGCATACAATACGGTTGGCCTCTTAAATCCATGGAGAAGAGACACAACATACAATAAATGATGCTGGAAGAACTAGTTAGGGAAAACTGGAAAAATTCAATTCAAATGGAAAAATACAAGCTGGACCCAGAAACGGACAAATCCTAAATGGATCTAAGATTTAAATGTTAAAACAAAAAACAAAAAACCCAAATAGCATCATCAAACTATTAGATGAACATATGAAAGAATTTCTTTAAAATCTGGCAGCCTTTAAGTGTGATACTTAATTTATGGGGCTATCTTCTTTTAAATGTCAAGTCTTTGAACTCCCAGGTATTACAAATAAGACAATCAAAGAACATAGCCTATAAAACCACCTTATTCCTCCCAATCCCAATTTTGGTTAGAATGTCATTTCCTTTTTTTTTTTTCTTTTGAGACGCAGTCTCACTCTGTCGTCCAGGCCGGAGTACAGTGGCATGATCTCGGCTCACTGCAAGCTCCGCCTACCGGGTTCATGCCATTCTCCTGCCTCAGCCTCCCGAGTAGCTGGGACTACAGGCGCCCGCCACCACATCCAGCTAATTTTTTTGTATTTTTAGTAGAGACAGGGTTTCACCGTGTTAGCCAGGATGGTCTCGATCTCCTGACCTCGTGATCCACCTGCCTCGGTCTCCCAAAGTGCTGGGATTACAGGTGTGAGCCACCGCGCCTGGCCCTTAGAAGGTCATTTCTACGCTGCTGTATAACATATCATAAACCTCACTACAGAGGTCCCTCTAAGTAGAATCCAGGCCCAATAACCCCTTCACTGTACTGCTCAAAGACCAGTCCTATCTTTACAAAGACCACTGCTATCCAGTGAAGACCAAAGGAGGGTTGGCAGTTCTTCACAAGTTGCCCTCTGAGAACAGAGAGACACAGGAGTCATTCTACAGGACAGAAAAGAGTGGCCCTTCAGGTGATCTGCCTGACAAAGGCCTCCAAAATGGGAAAAAGTCACTGAGCCGGGAAGAATAAGGGATCCCTGGCCCCCTCCAGGCTCCCTGAGAAAGGCTGGCCCCTATGAGATCCAGAGCACACAGCAGAGCACGTTCTAGGGAGGCGAGTCCCTCCTTTATTTATTGGTGGCCAATTAAGAAAATGAACACTCAGAAACTGGTTTTGGTCAGACACAAAAATAATATTCTTACCATGTTGTGAATGGAGATGAGAGGAGATGGTGGCAGCTGGGAATTAAAAAAAAAAAAAAAAATTTTGCTGATAGAAATGGCTTTGGCTACTCCAGGATGCCAAGAGGAGCACATTCTGTGGATATGAGTAGATGTAGGGAGGCGGCTTCTGAGGAAGCAGGCTTATGAGTAAGAGGCTGGATGGCCCAGACATCCACTTTGTTCTTGTTTTTTTTTTTTTTTGAGACGGAGTCTCGCTCTTTCACCCAGGCTGGAGTGCAGTGGCGCGATCTCGGCTCACTGCAGGCTCCGCCCCCCCGGGGTTCACGCCATTCTCCTGCCTCAGCCTCCCGCGTAGCTGGGACTACAGGCGCCCGCCACCTCGCCCGGCTAATTTTTTTTTTGTATTTTTAGTAGAGACGGGGTTTCACCGTGTTAGCCAGGATGGTCTCCATCTCCTGACCTCGTGATCCGCCCACCTCGGCCTCCCAAAGTGCTGGGATTACAGGCGTGAGCCACCATGCCCGGCCCACTTTGTTCTTGTTGTTGTTTTCTGTTTTGTTTTGTGTTTTTTGAGACAGTCTTGCTCTGTCGCCTAGGCTGGAGTGCATTGGCGCGATCTTGGCAACCTCTGCCTCCCAGATTCAAGCGATTCTCCTGCCTCAGCCTCCTGAGTAGCTGGGATTACAGGCGCCCACCATCACTCCCAGCTAATTTTTGTATTTTTAGTAGAGATGGGGTTTCACCGTGTTGGCCAGGTTGGTCTCAAACTCCTGACCTCAGGTGATCCACCCGCCTCAGCCTCCCAAAGTGCTGGGATGACAGTGTGAGCCACCACGATTGGCCTGTTGTTGTTTTTTGAGACAGTATATCACTGTCTGCCAGGCTGGAGTGCAGTGGTGGGATCTTGGCTCACTTAAGTCTTGACCTCCCAGGCTCAAGTGAGATCCTCCCACCTCAGCCCCCAAGTAGTTGGGACTATAGGTGTGTGCCACCATGCCTGGCTAATTTAAAAAAAAAATTTTTTTTTTTTTTTTTTTTTTGAGACGGAGTCTTGCTCTGTCACCCAGGCTGGAGTGCAGTGGCGTGATCTCTGTCTCCTGGGTTCAAGCAATTCTCCTAACTTAGCCTCCCCAGTAGCTGGGATTACAGGTGCACACCACCACATGCCCGTCTAATTTTTTTGTATTTTTCGTAGAGACGGGGTTTCACCATGTTGGCCAGGCTGGTCTCGAACTCCTGACCTCGTGATCCGTCCGCCTCTGCCTCCCAACATGTTGGGATTACAGGCATGAGCCACTGCACCTGGCTAAATTTTTCTTAAAAGATGGGGTCTCACTATGTCACCCAGGCTTGCCTTGAACTCCTGGGCTCAAGTGATCCTCTCACCTCCCATCTCAGCCTCCCAAAACACAGAAATGAGTCAGGCATTAAGGATATAGGTAAGAATGTCTCGCTTTTTTTATTTTTTATTTTTGAGACAAGATCTCGCTTTGTCACCCAGGCTGGAGTGCAGTGGCACAATCTTGGCTCACTGCAACCTCCGCCTCCCCAGGTTCAAGTAATTCTCCTACCTCAGCCTCTGGAGTAGCTGGGATTACAGGCACCTCCTGTCAAGCCCACCTAATTTTTGTATTTTTAGTAGAGACAGGGTTTCACCATGTTGGCTAGGCTGGTCTCGAACTCCTGACCTCAAGTGATCTGTGCACCTTGGCCTCCCAAAGTGCTGGGATTGTAAGCGTCAGCTACCACACCTGGCCTAATCCAGCAATTTTAATTCTAAGTATATAACCCCCCCAAAACTGAAAGCCCAGACTAGAACAGATATTTGTGTATCATGTTCAAGAATTACATGAATCACAACAGCCAAAAGGTGGAAACAACCCAAATGTCCATCAACAGGTGAATAAATATGGTATATACATACAGTGAAATATTATTCAGCTTTGAAAAGGAAATGAAATTCTGACCCATGCTCCAAAATGGGTTGGCCTCAACCTTGAGGGCATTATACTAGGTGAAAAGAGCCAGACACAAAAAGACAAACCGCTTATACGAGGTATTAGGGTCATCAAAATCACAGAGAAAGTGGAATGGTCATTGCCAGGGGTTGGGGGAGGGGGAATGCAGAATTATGGTTTAATGGACACAGAGTTTCAGCTTGAGAGGAAAAAGTTCTGTAGATGGATACTAGTGATTGTACAACAATGTGAATGTACTTAACGCTACTGACCTGTATTCTAAAAATTGTTAAAATAATAAAAAATAATATATGGGCTAAACATGTTGGCTCATGCCTGTAATCCCAGCACTTTGGGAGGAAAAGGCAGAGGCCAGGAATTTAAGACCAGCTTGGGCAATAGAGTGAGACCCCATCTCTCTCTTTTTTTTTTTTTTTTTTTTTTGAGGCAGAGTCTCATTCTGTTGCCCAGGCTGGAGTACAGTGGTGTGATCTCTGCTCACTGCAACCTCTGCCTCCCAGGTCAAGAGATTCTCTGCCTCAGCCTCCTGAGTAGCTGGGACTATAGGCGCATGCCACCATGCCCAGCTAATTTTTGTATTTTTAGTAGAGATGGGGTTTCACCATGTTGGCCTGGCTGGTTTTGAATTCCTGACCTCAGGTGATCCACCTGCCTTGGCCTCCCAAAGTGCTAGGATTACAGGTGTGAGCCATCACACCCGGCCTAGAAACACTCTTAAATCTGATGGTCTGCTAGGTGCAATAATAGTATCTAATAGTATCTTGCTGTAATAGGTATTTTCCCTGATAATTCATAAGAACATATTTTCTTTTTTTTTTCTTTGTGAGACGGAATCTCACTGTCGCCCAGGCTGAAGTGTAGTGGTGCGATCTCAGCTCACTACAACCTCTGCCTCCCGGGTTCAAGCAATTCTCCTGCCTCAGCCTCCTGAGTAGCTGGGATTACAGGCGCATGCCACCATGCCCAACTAATTTTTGTATTTTTCATAGAGACGGGGTTTCACCATGATGATCAGGCTAGTCTCGAACTCCTGACCTCGTGATCCGCCCACCTTGGCCTCCTAAAGTGCTGGGATAACAGGCGTGAGCCACCATGCCCAGCCATATTTTCATAATTTTTAATTCTTCATTTCTAAATTGCTTGTTTATATCTTTTACCTTTTATTCTACTTGGCTGATTTTTCTTATGAATTTGCAGAGGCTCTTGTAGATCAAGGATTTTGACTCATGATCTGCTACATTACAGACTTGGATGCAAATATTTCCTCCTAATGTGTATACTGTCTTTTAACTTGATTCACAGTATCCTTTTTTATGTGAAACACTTCTGTTTTGGCTGGGTGCAGTGGCTCACGCCTGTAATCCCTGCACTTTGGGAGGCAGAGGCGGGCGGATTGCCTGAGTTCAGGAGATTGAGACCAGCCTGACCAACATGGTGAAACCCCATCTCTTCTAAACATACAAAAATTAGTCGGGAGTGGTGGTGGGTGCCTGTAGTCCCGGCTACTCGGGAGGCTGAGGCAGGAGAATCACTTGAACTCGGGAGGCGGAGGTTGCAGTGCCAAGATGGCGCCACTGCACTCCAGCCTGGGCGACAGGGTGAGACTCCATCTCAAAAAAAAAAAAAAAAAAAAAAAAAAAAAAAAAAAAGGAAAGACTTCTGTTTTGAGTCCAATCTAGCTTTGATGACTTCTGTATTGCTTATTCACACTTCATACTTATAGAATTGTGAGTGCCTAGAGGTTCCTGTCAAACAAACATGAAAGTCCTTCCCGCATGCTAAGATTACAAAAATATTCTCTCATGTGTCATTTCAGATCCTGTCTATTACAGATCTATAATCCATCTGGGATCTATTTTTGTGTAACTTGTAAAGCAGGGATCTATTTCTTTGTAAGCTGTAAAGTAGGTATCCAATTTTAGTTTTTTCAAAATGATTTGACCACTGTCCAAAAATCCTTCACTGGAACAGTTCCTAAAGGGCCACAGGACCTCTCCCCTTATCTGTCAGTGGACAAAAGCTGCCACCATAGCTCGATCTAAGCCAATGGTCCTTGTATTTCTTGCACTTGCCACGTGTGCTCTGGCCTCACGTGCATAGCACAAATTCCCATGGCCATTCACAGGGCCCTGCGTGTCCTCGCTTGGCCACAGGCCTCTTCTTTCTGTCCCACACCATAGAGCATACCAGAATGAACATGGGGAAGACTCATGTCAATAGGGGATAGACCTGACTTTTCTGTAACAATGAAATAAACTGGTCACAATCTTTGGTGCTTTGGTGTGTGTTTGGCTCAAAATTCTTCTCCAGCCCCTTCCTGCCTGACTGTGACCTACCCCTGTGTCTCAGCCACTGGTCTAAAATAGAGAAGTGGTTCCGATATAGGGTATGCCCAGCTCCATTCTCACTGGGGCTCTCCGCATTAGAGCGCTGCCCTGGCAAGCCCAGTGGGACTGGGAGCATTGTTCCCCCTGAACTCTGGCTGCTTGAAAAACTGCTGATAAAAACACCAATGGACTGTTATCAGGTGAAATAAATGAATGCCAAACATTTCATAGGTGTAACATTACCGCTCCTTAAGAATTCTGTCTGGTATACTTTTCAAATATTTGAGTAAATTAAAAGTAATTTTTGGGCTGGGCACAGTGGCTCATTCCTGTTATCGCAGTGCTTTGGGTGGCTGAAACAGGAGGATCACTTGAGGCCAAGAGTTCGTTCGAGGTTATAGTGAGCTATGATCACACCAGTGCACTACAGCCTGGGTTGACAGAGTGAAACTTTGTCTCTCTCTCTCTCTCTCATATATATATATATATGTGTATATAAATATATCTCATACGATATATATCAGATATATAATATATATGTATATATATATCTCATATGATATATATCAGATATATATGTGTATATATATATAAAAGTAATTTTGTTTTGAAGCTAAGAATTGTAGCTTTAAAAAGACATAAGCTCTACCACTCTCCACTCCCTTTCTGGCTGAGACAAATGAACGTATGTGTTCATTTGTGGTCATTAAGGGAGCATTTTGCTGGGGCAGCAAGCTCAAAACAAATCACCTGTTGCCTCTGATGGCTGAAAGCCAGATGATGCTGAGGATGGCTGGAGAGGTCAGCTGTGACTCTTTCACTCAACTGTTGGACAAGAGTAGGCTTGAAGTTGATAACCTCTATTCCTCTCCTGGGTAGTGCTTTTCAAACTTCAAAGAGCATAGGAATCACCTGGAGATCTTGTCAAATGCAAATTTGCTTCAGCAGGGCTGGGTGAGATTGACAGTCCTATGCCTAACAAACTCTCAGGTGAGCCTATACTGCTGGCCCACTGACCACCCCCTGAAGAACAAAGCTCCACGGCAGTGGTCTTTACACTTTGCTGCATAATAGAACCACCTGGGCACTTTCAAAACTCCCTTGCCCAGGCCATACCCCAAACCAATTAAATCAGAAAATTAGAATCCCTGGAGTAGGCTCCAGGCCCCCAGGTAATTCTAATGCGCGGCTGAGTTTGAGAACCAGAGGTCTACAGAGGTCTAGTGCAGAGGTTCTCAAACTAGAGTTTGAATCAGGATCACTTAGAAGAATGCTGGGCATCACCCTCAAAGTTTCTTTCTTTCTTTTTTTTGAGACAGAGTCTTGCTGTCACCCAGGCTGGAGTGCAATGGTGCAATCTCGGCTCACTACAACCTCCGACTCCCATGTTCAAGCGATTCTCCTGCCTCAGCCTCCCAAGTAGCTTGGATTACAGGCACATGCCACCACACCTGGCTGATTTTTTTTGTATTTTTAGTAGAGATGGGGGTTTCACTATGTTGGCCAGGCTGGTCTCGAACTCATGGCCTCCAGTGATCCACCTGCCTCGGCCTCACAAAGTGCTGGGATTACAGCCGTGAGCCATCACGCCCAGCCACCCTCAAAGTGTCTGATTCAGGAGTTCTGGGGTGGGCCTCAGAGGTTCATGATACTGAAGGGAGAGGGAAAGGAAGAGGGAGTAGGGTGGAAGAGACGGAAGAGGGGGAATGAAAGAGAAAGGAAAAAAACAGGTTCCTTGTCTTCTAGGATTTTACAGGTTCCTAGAAGAAATAAGACAAGTATTCATATAAACAGAAAAGAAGGTGAACTATGATAAAAAGCCAAGAGAGAGAATCCAAATGTTCTGGGGGAGACGACTTCTAGCAGAGGTGATTAGAGGTGCTCCCAGGTGTGTGGAACTGGGGATGGGGAAAAGGGACAGGGTTTGAGAGCAGCTTTATGAAGAGGGTCTCCACGGGTGGGCACTCAAAGAACAACTGGGATTTTATCACAGAGATGGGACAAGGCTATTCCATGCCAAAAATCCAGGAGCAAGGGCCAGGAGTGGTGGCTCACGCCTGTAATCCCAGCACTTTGGGAAGCCAAGGTGGGTGGATCACCTGAGGTCAGGAGTTCGAGACCAGTCTGACCAACGTGATGAAACCGTCTCTATTAAAAATACAAAAATTAGCTGGGCATGGTAGCACGCACCTGTAATCCCAGCTACTTGGGAGGCTGAGGCAGGAGAATCACTTGAACCCAGGAAGTGGAGGTTGCAGTGAGCCCAGATGGCACCACTGCACTCCAGCCTGGGGGACGGAGCAAGACCCTGTCTCAAAAAAACAAAAACAAAAACAAAAACAAAAGCACAGGCTGTGTTCAAGAAAGAGCAAGATCTGGTATGAATGGAGTGGGGATAGAGCATGGGGGGTCGGGGTTGGAAAAGACTGCAGGGGAGGTCTGGGCCAGGTCCCATAGAGCCAGGGATTCCAAGCAGAACACGGAGGTCATGCTTGATTTGGTAGATACTGGGAAGCTCATGAAGGTTTTTAAGCAGCAGTGCCCCATCACTCTGGTAGAAGTGGAAGAGCTGCGATGAAGGGGCAGAAGCTGAAGACAGGTTCAGTTTGGCAGCTGCTCCAAGAATTCAGGTGAGAAACTCCACACACCTGGATTAGGGCTGGGTATGGAGAGTAAAATGTCCTCAGGAAACAGTCACAGAGAGACATAAGCTCTGCCACTTAATCTATTAATATAGGTCCGATCTTCATTAGAATTAGAAGGTACTTGAATTGTGAGTGCCCAGAGGTTCCCGTTAGAAAAACATTAAATCGCCACTGACTAACCAGGCCTGGAAGTGCTCTGTGCTGGGTCAATGTGTCCAAAGGTCATAAGCTGGACAAACAGAATAGAGGTCACGCGGCCTTATGTCGAGTAAATGTTTGAGAAGGGATGAAGACAAACGCAGGGACTCCCGCGAGCAATCATGAGGAAGGTCAGGGCGTTTGTTAAACAAAGATCAACAAAGACAATCTCAGAGACAGAAGGCAGGGGACAGACAAACCCACGTGTCTGGGATGGTCCCCACTGGTTCCCATCTCAGGTGCCCATTTAAAGATGAAAGGCACAAAGTCCCTGCTGCAAGCTGGATAGGAAGGGCTGTAATCACCTCTGACACCTGCTGAGACCTGAACCTCTGCTCTGTGCCTCCCCAACCAAATAACAACCTGAGGCCTCTCCTCAGCCCTCCATCACTCTCTCCTCCATAGTATCTGACTGGAGATCCAGAAGTTCATTACAAACTGGTCACCTCCACCAGAAGGGAAGCAAAGACAGTTGTGTAATAGGGAGACAGGTTTGCTTATTTTAATAGGAGGAATAAAATGCAGTTATTTTTTCAGGGCCAAAGAAAATCAAGCACTTTGCTTCAAGCAAAACTGAGATCTCTATGCAGAGACAGGTCTGGGTTTGAATCCTGGCTCTACCACTTAACAGCCGTGTGAGCTTCCTGCACTTATATTTCCTATCTGTGAAATGACAATGGATTCTTAGTGAGACACGTCTGAAGGTGCCCAGGGCAGGGCTGGGTCACTGCAGACCTTCAGCGTCAGTCCCTTTCTCCAGAGGACAGCTCTACTCATTCTCCCAGTCCCTGGAGTTTGTGATAGTCTCTGCCCCAAACCCCCTTGTTTCCTTCTCTTCTCTTCCCAGTCCTCTGAATGCTCCAGGCCAGATGCTCTGTAGTCACTGTCTTAATTCCATCTGCATCCTCAACTTCCAACACCCACTAGGAAGTGTCTCTTAGAATCAAACATGTGACAACGCTTAAAAACATGGGCCATGTCCGCAGACACGTAAGTTCAAATCTTGGTTCTGCCTGGTACAAAGGCACATGATCTTAAGGGATCTCTGGTGATGATAATCCTGCTTATCTTCCAGGGTGGTGAAGATTACATGAGTTTTCCATATTAGATGCTAAGCATATTTCCTGGCTTGCAGAAAGAGCTTGGAAAGTGCTAGCCATGGTGACTATCAGTTCTTTCTTACACGTGCCCCATCTGGGGCTGACCCCCATCACTGCACACCCGAAGACAAGAGAGCTTCCTGGCTGCTCTCCTGCCCCTAGCCTCTCACTACCCTAATCAAACCTACATCCTGTTGCCAAACTCCGCTTCCTCCCATGCCCCTTGGGGCCCTAGTTCAAGAACCCGCTGAGGCCAAAGACATTCAGTCCAAGCCCTCACCCACCCTTCCCCCAAACTCTACTTCCTACCACTTCCTAAAAACACGCTTGCCACTCCAATCAGCCAGCTCTCCTGTCACCCAAAGGTATAAACTACCGTAGCTCTGCCCTTCCGAGCCTCTGCTCAGCACAGCTCCTCTCAGCTGCCACACACTACTCCCTTCTACAACCTCTTGCTTAGGTGTCACCTCCTCCAGGAAGCCTTCTCTGACCTGACCTCTCCTCTCCACGCTTCCTTCTCTGAACTTCCGTAGTTTTCATCAGCACAAAGGCAGCCATATCCTTCGAGTCCTGAGACAGCCCCAAAGGCACAGGTACATCTGAAGTAAATATTTGGTCATCAAGTGAGTCCACTTTACAACGGAAAACCAGGAGGGAGACAGAGCGGTTAAACGGCAAGCCAGGATCCCAATACTTATTAGTAACACCGGAAAAAAATAGAGTAACTATTGCAAAGAGCTCAAGTTTGAAATTACGATTTTAAGAGCCCAGGATTACTTTATACCACAGAAAGTCCCTAGTTATTAGCTGATTTACCTGTCATTTCTCTTGGTTTCATAAAAATAACCACTTTGGGGCCAGGCATGGTGGCTCATGCCTGTAATCCCAGCACTTTCGGAAGCTGAGGTGGGCGGATCACGAGGTTAGGAGTTTGAGACCAGTCTGGCTAACATGGTGAAGCCCCGTCTCTACTAAAAATACAAAAATCAGCCAGGCGTGGTGGCGTGCGCCTGTAATTCCAGCTACTCAAGAGGCTGAGGCAGGAGAACTGCTTGAACCCAGAAGACAGAGGTTGCAGTGAGCCAAAATTGTGCCACTGCACCCCAGCCTGGGTGACAGAGTGAGACTCCGTTTCAAAAAAGAAAAAAAAAAAAAAAAAGAAGAAAAAAAAACATGTTGAAAATATCAGACTGTTTTCTCTAATTCCAAGAACTATTTGGATGTTTCTTGCACAACCAAGTGAAGGTGCCAGGGGTCTCCATCTCCTCTCGTTTAACTTCCATCACCTTCCCAACCACTCCAAATAAACATAGAAGTAAAAACTGTGCTTACAATTCAAATGTAGCTCTAAGCCCCACCTAGCAGTTCTGGAGCTGACATTGCACACAGTGAGGACACTAAAAGGCTGATGAACACGCTGACTGCCTGCAGACAGAGCAGAGGGATGGCGCTGGCCCCTCACTCTGTCTTGGACACCACCTTCTCCTCCTCCGAAACACCACACTCCTCTACCTTTAGGGTGCTCCCGCCCTCTCCCTATGAGGTTCTGCGTCTCACCACTGTCCTGAAGGGTCTGGGTCAAGTCTTCCACCAGAGCCGCTGCCTCCTCACTGCTTTCAGGCCGATGCTCTTGCAGCCAAGCCTGAATTTCCTTGGGCAGCATGGTTAACATCTGCTCCTTGGTGTGTACCTCTGGCCTCAGCCAGCGCCGGCAGAGCTCTCGGAGGCGGCCGAGTGCACCCTGTGGTCCCCTGGTCACCTCCTCCTGGGGGCTGCCCTTGCCAGCACTCTGGGGAAAGGGCTCAGACTCAGGGCCATCCTCCTGCAGCACAGCTTCTTGCACCCAGGAGTCATCCTCCAGGATCATGGTGGTGACCTCCTCCTCCTGTCTATCTTCCTCTTGAGGCACCTGGACCAAGGGGTTCAGCGAAGTGGTCACTCTCGGGATCTCTGCAGCCATCATCCACGGTCCTGGGGCAATCACTTAGGCTTCAAGCCTTGGACCTCAGTCTTCTCCAGCCAGGCTCTCAGGTAAGACACCTCCCTCCTCAAATATCAACAAGTAGTCCCTCTGAGAAACAAAAAAGAGAACCATAATCGATAGGTAGACTGTCCTAAAGCAATCTAACTCACAAAAGCCCAGGTCAGACCACCAAGTGGTCCTTACATATGCAAACCAACAGACGTTTCCTGTTCCTCTTACAGAAAAAAATGGCTTATTCCTGAAAACATCTCTCTGTGGTAAGAGAAGGCTGGGCACAGTGTCTCACGCCTGTAATCCCAGCACTTTGGGAGGCCGAGGTGGGCAGATCACCTGAGGTAAGGTGAAACCACATTTCTATTAAAAATACAAAAATTAGCCGGGCGTGGTGGCGGGGGCCTGTAGTCCCTGCTACTTGGGAGCCTGAGGCAGGAGAATCTCTTGAACCCAGGAGGCGGGGGTTGCAGTGAGTAGAGATCTCGCCACTGCACTCCAGCCCAGGCAACAGAGTGAGACTCCGTTTCGAAAAAAAAAAAAAAAAAAAATATCCCAAGCACAAAAAAATACAGCATTGTTCCTTCCAAAACACCAAAGAATGACTATCACAAATGCAAAGTCCCCGGGAAAAACCCATGACTGAAATACTGAGGACTCTCATAAGTCAGTTTCGACTTGCACTGTGTGACCTTGACCTAATAATACACAACCTAGTCACCAAACTCGGTGACCACCTAATAAATAAAGACAATAACACTCATGTTTCTGTTTTTATGGGGGCATCTTACGGATTAGCAATGGATCAAATGTCAAAGCACTCTGAGCTTCATTGGAAGAAAGGCAATATCTCAACTGCATTATTACCATATTTTAAGTATGAAGTTTAAAACATGCCTATACTCTCCAATCCAGCCTCGGCCCCTCAGTACTTTATCTGGAAAAAAAAAAACCAAAAAATTGAGTCCTTAAAAATCCAGCAGCAGGGAATGGCTAATAAACTAGGACACACCCATATAGTAGCATGTATTAGAAACTGTGCTATAGGCTTGGCGCGGTTGCCTATAATCCTAGCACTTTGGGAGGCCTCGGCAGGCGGATCACTTGAGGTCAGGAGTTCGAGACCAGCCTGGCCAATATAGTGAAACCCCGTCTCTACCAAAAATACAAAAATTAGCCAGGCATGGTGGCGGGCGCCTGTAATCCCAGCTACTCAGGAGGCTGAGGCAGGAAAGGAAGTTGCAGTGAGCGAGATCGTGCCCTGATCCAGCCTGGCGGAAAACCAGATCTCAGGAAAAGGAAAAAAAAGAAAATAAACTGTTATAATAACGGCTACCTTTGGGTGGTAATGACAGGAAAGGGGCTCAAAGGAGCCTTCTAGGATGATGGAAATTTTCAGTATCTTCATTTGGCAATGGCGGCACAAGAGCAAACATATGAAATTTAAGATCTGCACATTACGCTGTATGTTTTTAATATTTAAAAAATTATACTGACAGGCCGGGCGCGGTGGCTCACGCTTGTGATCCCAGCACTTTGGGAGGCCGAGGCGGGCGAATCACGAGGTCAGGAGATCGAGACCACGGTGAAACCCCGTCTCTACTAAAAATACAAAAAATTAGCCGGGCGTGGTGGCGGGCGCTTGTAGTCCCAGCTACTCGGCGAGGCTGAGGCAGGAGAATGGCGTGAACCTGGGAGGCGGAGCTTGCAGTGAGCCGAGATTGCGCCACTGCACTCCAGCCTGGGCGACAGAGCGGGACTCCGTCTCAAAAAAAAAACATTATACTGACAAAGATTAATCATTAATGATTTAAGATAATCCTTCTGATATGAAAATAATGGATAAACACAAAATCAGCAGGGCAGAAAAACCATAGACACAGCAAGTCCTCAATTCCCTTTAAAAGAGAACTCACAGCCGGGCGCGGTGGCTCAGACCTGTAATCCTAGCACTTTGGGAGGTTGAGGCGGGCGGATCACCTGAGGTCGGGAGTTCGAGAATAGCCTGACCAACACGGAGAAACCTCGTCTCTACTAAAAATACAAAATTAGACGGGCGTGGTGGCGCATGCCTGTAATCCCAGCTACTCCGGAGGCTGAGGCAGGAGAGTCGCTTGAACCCAGGAGGCGGAGGATGCGGTGAGCGGAGATCAGGCCACTGCACTCCAGCCTGGGCAACAAGAGCAAAACTCCGTCTCAAAAAAAAAAAAAAAAAAACTCACAGGAAAAAAGAACGGGACGGCATCTACAAAGTATTGAAAGCAGTGGAATTGCAAACGACTTAAAATATTATAAAAGCAATACAAAATTATTTTTAGCCCAGGTGCTGTAGCTCACGCCTGTAATTCCAGCACTTTGGGAGGCCGAGGGGGGAAGATGGCTTGAGGCCAGGAGTTCATGACCAACCTGGGCAACAGAGTGAGACCCTGTCTCTACAAAAATAAAAAAATTAAAAAAAAATCATTACTATATCATAAAGACTCAACTAACAACCCCCCCTCAATGAAAAGGGGAGAAAAGTTTACAAAAGCTAAAAAAAAAAAAAAAAAAAAAAAAAAAAGGACAAAAAGAAAATACAAGCTAGTGGGAAAACCGAAGCTCTCAACGTGTATTTACTCAAATGACTAGAAGAAACACTGGCATATGGTGTAAGAGAACTCTTCCTACTTGGGAGCCTGGGAAAAGTGTGCCGGGTCAGCTAATTTGCGGTCTGACTTGGGGCACGACACGCCCCCTCTGAACCTCAGTTTCCCCATCTGTAAAAACGTGTACGCTGCGCGGGATGTCGTCGAATGCCCCTTCCCGTCCAAAGCCTGCGCTTCTCGGTAGGAGACGCAAGGAGCTCTCCGCCAGAGAGACGCGTCCGGGACGGTTCGCGGAGCGGAGCCGGCGCGTAAATCTGGGCTGCAGGGCCCGCAGGACATGGAGCGCGACCCCGACGCCCCTCCCCCAGCAGAGCTGCCAGCAGCTGGCTCCAGGCCCGCTATTCCCTCACCTCGGGCTACTGCTCGGGGTCCGCGCGGCTCCAGGCCTGCCTCTCCGACTCACCTCTCAGGAGACCAGGTCCTGCTCTAGCGGCTGCTTCGCGTACAAAAGCGCCCCCGGGCTCGGCCCGGCCCCTCCAGATTCACCCCGGCTCAAGCCCGTGGGGCACCGAGAACAATGGACGGGAGAGGCCTGCCCACCGCCGCGCTCATTGGCTGCCGAGAACGGCCCTGGAAATTCTGCCTTTCTATTGGTGGAAACGGCACCCAGCCGGGCGGCAGGAGGGAGGCTGGGCCCAAGGCATTGTGGGAGATGTAGTCCGCCCAGAGACGAACCTGACCGCGGTCCCTGGAGCAGGGTTTGGGGCTGATAGCCTGGGCAGTGCCTGCGGACCACAGGCAGGAAAATCCGCAGACTGACCGTCAAAAATCCTGTGTTGGCCAGAGCTGTAACCCGAGACAAGCCGTTTCACTTATCTAAGGCCTCTGTATATTTGTCTATAAAAAGTGAAAGTTGGATGGCCGGACCTGAAGGACCTTTTCAGCTGCGAACGGTGTGGCAAGGAGTATTGTTAGGCACCCTCGACCGGCGAGAGCGGACCCTGGGCAGGAAGGTAATCCATGGGGGAACAAATCCTCATCGCCCAAGCCTGGCGCCTTTTCCCCAGTTTGCAGCTGTACACATGCACCCGGTCTTCGCACACCCCTTTGTTTTCGCACGTGATATTCCTGTGTTTGGAGGAACGCCCTGCCCCGCCTCCTCTGTCGCGGAACTCCCATTCTTCCAGCTCCTCCTGGGTGGAGCCTGCCCTGTCATCATCACCTCCCCAGGCAGAGACACCGCCCCTAGTACACCTATTGGACGTCCCCATTTTATTTTTTAAATATATATATGTGTGTATGTGTATATATATATATTTATTTATACACACACACACACACACACAGAGACAGGGTTTCCATATGTTGCCCATGCTGGCCTCGAACCCCTGGGTTCAAGCGGTCCTTCCTCTTCAGCCTCCCAAAGTGCTGGAATTACAGGTGTGAGCCACCGCACCTGGCCGACGTCTCCATTTTAGTACTGATCACCGGGTTGCTTACTTGTCAATCTCAGTATGGGGGAAGGGAGGGTGCCTGGGTGTGGGAGGTTGGCCTCCATCTTTGTGTTCCTACGGCTGGCGCTATTGAAGAAACGGCTGCCCCAACCCTGCTTGAAAACAGGTGAGAAACTATCTGGAAACTCAAGTGGAAAATCTAAAAATGGAGAGAGACACCCTTAATGGTCTGTGATAGAATAGTTGTGTATGTTTGCACAGAGCAATTACTGGAGGCACCTGCAGTGAAATGACTGCTTTTTTTTTTTTTCTCCTCTGTCGCCCAGGCTGGAGTGCAGTGACACGATCTCGGCTCACTGCATCCTCCCCTAACAGGTTTAAGTGATTCTCCTGCCTCAGCCTCCCAAGTAACTGGGATTACAGGCGTGCGCCACCAGACCTGGCTAATTTTGTGTATTTTTAGTAGAGACAGGGATTTCACCATGTTGATCAGGCTGGTCTTGAATTCCTGACCTCAGGTGATCAGCCGTCTTGGCCTCCCAAAGTGCTGAGATTACAGGCATGAGCCATGTGCCCAGTCCTTTTCCCATTTTTAAATTGGATTTATTTGTAAGAGCGCTTTGTATATGAAGAAAATTATCTTTTTGTCACAGCAGTTGCTGCTCTTTCTCAGTTTGCTGTTTGTTTTCTGCTGGTTTATTAAATATAGAAATTTGAAATTTTTTTGCAGTCAAATTTGTTAATCTTGTCTTTTTATAGCCTCTGAGTTTTGTGTTAGAAAGTCCTCTGCACCACTCCAAAGATTATGTGAAATTCACCTGTTTTTCACTAATTAACCTCTTGAATCCAATTACAGAGATGCAAAGTGAAGTTCAGCTAGTGAATCTTATCCAATACCCTGGTAGCATCTTTATTATCCCAGACTGACCACATACAAATAGCACCACCTCCAGGCCAGCCTGAGAAGTCTGCACTAAGCCCCTGGATGCAGAATTCCGGGCCACCACCCCTCCAAGTGATTTTTGGGACGACATTGTATTAAAAAAGATGGGTTTCTCCATGTGTCCATCCTTACCAGGAATGGAAATTTACACAAAAAGGAAAAGATGCATGGGAGGCTGGGGATGCACAGATGGAACTTTCCAGCAGCTCAAGAGTTTATTTACCTCTGTTCCTAACCCATGTCAACCCTTGACCATAGAACTGGCACTAGCTTGTCACTGGAGAGTCCTAGAGAAGCCGTCTCCTCTGTGTCTGATTCTGGGAAGCTGGTCCTTGCCAGTGTCAACTATCCTACATAAGACAGAGAGAAAGTCACATTTAAGACCAACTCATGGCATAATGATCCTACTGAGAAGGGCCCTGGTAGCCAAGCCAGTATCCTGAGACCAGCCTGCCACATCGAAGCAAGCCTGGAAACACAGCCAATTTCAAGGTTGCTCCCCCAGGAGATTCCTTTCTCCATTGGCCAAACCACAAGGGTGAGAAAGGCTCTGTTCCACCAGGAAGCATTCTTGGTTAAAAGCTTAAGAACTAATCTGGCTAACTTAAGTAAAAGGGACTTATTGAAAGACTGTCAGGGAACTGACAGAGTAGAATGGAGCTGACAAATCAGGCTTGAGAACAGTTAGGAGCCAAGAAACAGAGAGGAAGTCCCTAAGAACCACAATAACAGTCTCTGAGCAGAAGAAGTTCAGCTTGCCCATCCCATGACCTCTGGTGGTACTACAGCCATCTCTGTTTCCCCACCTTTCCCCACAAATTTTCCCATGCAAGGAAAGAGCATTTGGTTGGTTGAGTCTAAGTCACATGCACATTCCCTGGATGCAACAGGGTGAGAGAGGATTGGATCTGGCTCCTAGATTTTCTTACTAATACCCCACACAAAGGCAGATTCTCCACTCTGGAGACTGAAGGCCTATTAGGAAACACTGGACAGGCAGAAACAGTGTCACTACTTGTCTTTAGGCTCTGAGCAAGAAGGGACCTCACCCCAAGGAATGCTTAGCCTAAGGCATTTGGGGGCCCTTAGCTCATCTAGAGTTGATGAAAAATGATGTGGGTGGGAATGGGGAGAACTGCTCCATAACATTTCTTTCCATAACAGTTTTGATTGGAGAGTTTAGTCCGTTAACATTCAATGTTATTATTGACTTATTCTTGCCATTTTGTTTTCTGGTTGTTGTGGTCTTCTCTTTCTTTTCTTTCTGTCTTCCTTCTTGTGAAGGTGATTTTCTCTGATAATATGATTTAATTTCTTGCTTTTTGTGTTTTGTGTACTTATTGCATATTTTTAAATTTGAGATTACCATGAGGCTTGGAAATATCTTATAACCCATTATTTAAACTGATGACAACTTTACACTGCTTGCACAAAGGAACAAACAAACGATAAAACAAATAAAAAGAAAACTAATAAAAACTGTGTATTTTATTTTATTTTTTTTTTGAGACGGAGTCTCACTCTGTCGCCCAGGCTTGAGTGCAGGGGCGCAATCTCGGCTCACTGCAAGCTCCGCCTCCCGGGTTCACGCCATTCTCCTGCCTCAGCCTCTCCAAGTAACTGGGACTACAGGCACCCGCCACCACGCCTGGCTAATTTTTTTATATTTTTAGTAGAGACGGGGTTTCACCGTGGTCTCGATCTCCTGACCTCGTGATTCGCCCGCCTCGGCCTCCCAAAGTGCTGGGATTATAAGCGTGTCTACTTACATCTTATTGTACTATGTCTTGAAAAGTTGTTGAAGTTATTACTATTTTTGTTTGGTTCATCTTTTAGTCGTTCTACTTAAGAGTTGTTTGCACAATTACAGTGTTATAATACTCTGTGTTTTTCTGTGTACTTACTGTTAACCAGTCAGTTTTGTAACTTCAGATGATGTCTTATTGCTCATTAATGTCCTTTCATTTCTGATTGAAGACCTCCCTTTAGCATTTCCTGTAGGATAGGTCTGGTATTGACGAAATCCCTCAGCTTTTGTTTTTCTGGGAAAGTCTTTATTTCTCCTTCATGTCCGAAGGATATTTTCACTGGATATGTTATTCTGGGGTAAAAGCTTTTTCCTTCAGCTCTTAAAATATGTCATGCTGCTCTCTCCTAGCATGTAAGGTTTTCACAGAAAATCTGCTGCCAGACGTATTGGGGCCCCATTGTATGTTATTTGTTTCCTTTCTCTTGCTGCTTTTGGATCCTTTCTTTATCCTTGACCTTTGGAAGTTTCAGTATTAAATGTCTTCAGGTAGTCTTCTTTGGGTTAAATCTGCTTGGTATTCTATAATCTTCTTGTACTTGAATATTGATAGCTTTCTCTAGGTTTAGAAAGTTCTCTGTTATGGCCGGGCGCGGTGGCTCACGCTTGTAATCCCAGCACTTTGGGAGGCCGAGGCGGGTGGATCACGAGGTCAGGAGATCGAGACCACGGTGAAACCCCGTCTCTACTAAAAATACAAAAAAATTAGCCAGGCGTGGTGGCAGGCGCCTGTAGTCCCAGCTACTCGGAGAGGCTGAGGCAGGAGAATGGCGTGAACCCGGGAGGCGGAGCTTGCAGTGAGCCGAGATTGCGCCACTGCACTCCAGCCTGGGCGACAGAGCGAGACTCCGTCTCACAGGCTGGAGAAAAAAAAAAGAAAGTTCTCTGTTATTATCCCTTTGAATAAACTTTCTATCTCTATTTCTCTATTTCCTCTTTAAGGCCAGTAACTCTTGGCTTTGCCCTTTTGAGGCTGTTTTCTAGATTTCGTGGGCATGCTTCATTAAAAAAAATTTTTTTTTGTCTTCTCTAACTGTATATTTTCAAATAGCTTGTCTTCAAGCTCACTAATTTTTTTTTCTGCTTGATCAATTCCACAATTAAGAGACTGATGCATTCTTCATTATGTCAATTGCATTTTTCAACTCCAGAATTTCTGCTTGATTCTTTTTATTTCAATCTCATTGTTAAATTTATCTTATAGAATTCTGAATTCTTTCTGTGTTATCTTTAATTTCTCTGAGTTTCCCCAAAACTGCTGTTTTAAATTATCTGTCTGGAGGTCACTTATCTCTGCTTCTCTAGGATTGGCCCCTCTAGTTTGTTTGGTGAGGTCATGTTTTCCTGGATGGTCCTGATGCTTGCAGTTGTTTGTCAGTGCCTTAGCATTCAAGATTTAGGTATTTATTGTAGTCTTCTCAGTCTGGGCTTGTTTGTACCCATCCTTGGGAAGGCTCTCCAGGTATTTGAAAGATGTGGGTCTTGTGATCTAAACTGTATCTGCATTAGGGGACACGCCAAACCCAGTAATGCTATGGTTCATTTTTTTTTTTGAGACGGAGTCTCGCTCTTTCACCCAGGCTGGAGTGCAGTGGCGCGATCTCGGCTCATTGCAGCCTCCGCCCCCCGGGAGTTCACGCCATTCTCCTGCCTCAGCCTCCCACGTAGCTGGGACTACAGGCGCCTGCCACCTCGCCCGGCTAATTTTTTGTATTTTTAGTAGAGATGGGGTTTCACCGTGTTAGCCAGGATGGTCACGATCTCCTGACCTCGTGATCCACCCGCCTTGGCCTCCCAAAGTGCTGGGATTACAGGCGTGAGCCACCGCGCCCGGCCAATGCTATGGTTCTTGCAGACTCATAGAGGTACTGCCTTGGTGGTCTTGGGTAAGATCTAGAAGAATTCTCTGGACTACCAGGCAGAGACTCTTATCCTCTACCTGTCATTTCTCCCAAACAGTCTCAGTCTCTCTCTGTCTCTCTCTCTGCTGAGCCACTTGGAGCTGGGGGTGGGCTGACACAACATCCCTATGGCCACCACCACTGGGACTGCAATGGATCAGACCTAAAGCCAGCAAAGCACTGGGTCTCACTCAAGGCCTGCTGTAAACACTACCTGGCTATCTCCTATGTGCACTCAAGGCCTACGGCTCTACAGTCGGCAGGTGGCAAAGCCAGCCATGCTTGTGTCCTTCCCTGCAGGGCAATGAGTTCCCTCAGGCCCTGGCGGGTCCAGAGATGCTGTCTGGGAGCCAGGTACTGGAGTCAAAAACCTCAGAAATTTACCTGATGCTTTAGTCTATGGTGGCTGAACTGGCACTGAAACCATGTGAAAAAGTCCTTCCCATTCTTCCTTCCCCTTTCCACAGGCAGAGGAGCCTCACCCTGTGGCCACCCCCACAGGCCCACAGGGAGTACTGCCAAGCTACTGCCAATGTTCACTTAGGGCCCAAGGGCTCTTCAGTTGCTTGTGGTGAATGCTTCCAGGCCTGGGACTCACCCTTCAGGGTGAGGTCAGAGCAGGTCCAGAAATGCTGTCTAAGAGCCAAGGCCTAGAATCAGTGACCACAAGAGCCCATTTGATGCTCTACCCCATTGTGGCCAGGCAGGTACCTAAGCTGCAAGACAGAGTCCCTTTTACGTTTCTCTCTGCTTTTCTCAAACAGAAGAAGTCTCTCACCACAGCCACCATAGCTGGGAATATACTGGGTCTCACCTGAAGCCAGCATGCCTCAGAGTCTCACTCCAGGCCCATAGCATACTACCTGGTATCACTGCAGGTTATTTGGGGCAAAAGGGCTCTTGAGTCAGCAGGTGATGAATCCTGCCAGGACTGAGTTCTTTCCTTCAAGGCAGCAGGTTCCCTTCTGGCCCAGGGTGTATCTAGAAATGTAATTCACGCGCTACGTCCTGGAATGGGGGCCTCTCAACTCTGACTAGTGCTCTATCCTACTGTGGCTGAGCTGCTATCCAAGATGTAAGATAAAGTCCTCTTTACTCTTCCCCCTCCTCTCCTCAAGCAAAAGGAAGAAGTCACTTTTGTTGCTGCAAGCTGCGCTGCCTGGGATTGGGGGAGGGGTGGTGCAAACACTCCCTTGGCTCCCCTGCCTGGTGTCTCTCTAGGTCGTGTGCCCTGAGTCCACTGGCTCTGAGCCCAGCATGGCATTAGGAATTGCCTAGGAGTTGAAGTCCTTATGGTCTAGACTGGCTTTAAAGTTTATTTAGGGCCCCAGAGCATGATAGTCTGCCATGCCAAGGCTTGTCAAAACCCAAGCTTCAAGCCTCCTAACTACTGGGATGGGTGAACCCCTCTGGGTAGGGCTGGTCTAAATGCTCCCTCCATGGGCAGGTGTCATGAGAGTTCCACCTGGTTTTGCTTTCTGCTGTGACAGGGCAGCACTGAGTTCAAGGCAGAGTCCCACAGTTGCTGCATTCTCCCTCCCCCAAGCGTACAGATTCTCTCTCAGCACCACAGCGGCCACTGCTGAGGGATGGGGGAGGGGTGACATCAGTGTTTCAAGACTGTCTTTCCCACCCTCCTCAGTGCCTCTTTCAGCGATATGAAGTTAAAGCCAGGTACTGTGAGTCCTCACCTGATTTTTGGTTCTTATGAAGATGCTTTATTGCTGTGGACAGTTGTTAAATTTGATTTTCCTGCAAGGAGAATCATTGGTGGAGGCTGCTATTCAGCCGTCTTGATCTGCTCCTCCTCCCTCACCTAACTTTAATTATCTCCTAAGAGCCCTATTTCCAAATACAATCACATAGCGGATTAGAGCTCCAATGTATGAATTTTGGGGAGACCCAATTCAGTCTATAGTATTTGGACTTGGGGAGAGGGAGGAAGAAAACATTCAGAGGAAGGACACAGTATAAGCAACAGTTTGGAGGTGGGAAAGTTCACAGCTCATGGATAGAAAAAAAAGGATCCAATTTGGCAGGGCCCACCGGGAGATGTGGTGGGGTGGTGAGAGATGGGCCACATCAGAAAGAACCTTGAATGCCAGGCTGAGGTTGGAGACATTTCCTGTTGTGTAGAAGGTGCCATGAGGTGGTAGGGAGGTAACATGATGAAAGGATATTTGGGAGGATGGATCCGGTATCAGTGATGGGCAGGGGTAAGGAGTGAACAAAGCTGGAGGCCAGGAAACTGGACACACAGCCCAGAGTTTAGGCTTAGGCTGTTCAAAGGCACTGTTTCCACACTGAGTTCCAATATGGATCAAGCAAGCAGAGGGTGGATGATTTGGAAAAGCAAAACCATTCTCTTCCCATTACCACACAGTTTCCCAGCTGAGCTCATAACCAGAGTCCTACAAATCAGACAGTCAACCTGTCCCAAACTCTGTCCCTAGAGGCTGTGACCCAGAGGGAGCCCTTGTCCAGCTGTAGCCCGGGGACAGTGCCACCTGAGCAGGACTGCACCTGTTCCCTCCCAGGAGCCTCGTCTCTGTCTAGCCTGGCTTTGGCTTCAAATGCCCTCAGCTTTGGCTTCAAAATCTGTTGGGTCAGATTCATGAGAACTCTGGCCTTCTTTGGTTTAGGGATTTTAAAATAGTTTTTTCAGCAAGCAGTAGATGAGCTCTGATTGCTTACCTCTAAGAACTGGCTAGAACTCACAGAAAGCTGTTATACCCAGAGTTATGGTTTGATTACATAGAAAGGATACAGATTAAAATCAGCCAGGGGAAGAAAGGTACAGGGCTGAGTCCAGGAGGGCACCAGACATGGAGTGTCCATTATCCCTTCCCCATGCAGTCAGAGTGCATTACCCTCCTGACTTTGCTATGTGCCAATACACATGGAGTATTCCCAGCCAGTGAGGCTCCCTCAAGCCTCAGTGTTCAGGGTTTTTACTGGAACTTCATCACAGAGGCATGCTTGACTGTCCACGTGGTTGCTCTCAGTTTTGAGTCTCCCATCATTCCAGGGGTGACCTAAAGCCTGGACTCTAAATCACATAGTTGGTTTTCCTGGCCTGGCTAGTCCCCACCCTAAATCTTTCTACTAGACTATCCATCAAGACCCAAGATCCACAGGAAAAGATACTCCTGTCAGGCATTACATGTTGGAGATTACCTCCTAGGAGTCAGGGACAAAGGCCAGACCTCTTCTGGGTCAAGATTAATTTTTTTTTAACTATACAACATACCGTCATTCTGTTATCCTTCCTTTCTGTTTTATCTTCAAAATAACCCTAATTGGTGGGTAAGGATGTTTATTACTATAAACAAGATGTCAAAAGGAAAGACACTTGAGCAAAGTTGCACAGTTGATTCTTGACTCATGGTATAATGCTCTTTCCACTCTCTGAGAAACCTGAGTCTTGAGAAGAAGATGGAAGGAAGATGTGTACATAGGTGTGTGCACATGTGTGTTTGTGTTTGTAAATGTATATCTAATAAGTACGTGTAGATATGTGTATGTCTCTGTGTGTGTGTTTGTGTATTCATGTGGATGTCTGGGTATCTATATTCATGTTTGTGTGTGTGTGTACACATGCTCAGGGGGAAGGTTAAAGAGAAAGTCAGCAGGGCGCAGTGGTGCACACCTGTAATGCCAGCTACACGGGAGGCAGACGGGGGAAGATCACTTGAGCCTGGGAGTTTGACAGAGAGAGAAAATTTCAATAATGTTCTTGCTGTTAGAAGGAAAAACCTGGGACTGGGCATAAAGAGACATAAAACAGCATGAAGAGGAAAAGAAATGTCTAATGAAAAACAAGTGATCAAGAATTAATTAGTTCATTTATAAAGAAATATAGCACTGGCCAGGTGTGGTGGCTCATGCCTGTAATCCCAGCACTTTGGGAGGCCGAGGGAGGCAGATCATGAGGTCAGGAGATCAAGACCATGCTGGCCAACATGGTGAAACCCCGTCTCTACTAAAATACAAAAAATTAGCTGGGTGTGGTGGCGCGCCTGTAGTCCCAGCTACTCGGGAGGCTGAGGCAGGGGAATCACTTGAACCCAGGAGGTTGCAGTGAGCCAAGATTGCACCACTGCACTCCAGCCTGGCAACAGAGCAAGATTCTGTCAAAAAAAAAAAAAAAAAAAAAAAGGAAAAGAAAAGAAATATAGCACTTTAGCAGCAGAATAAAACTGGAAGATAATTTCCTCTAGAACCCTGATAATCTTTGTGAGAAAACTGTTGGTCACATATGTTAATTGTCAAAACTTGCAGGACCCTGTGCAACAGAACTGGCAAGTAAAATCATCTTTCTTAAACTTGCTATGCTACAAGTGGCATTCAACTACTTCTCAACCAAGATTTCATGAACCTCTCTCCAGCTTCCAGATGGTGAGGGAAAGTGTGATGAGACTTTATGATAAATTGTGCCTGTCTCTGAGTCCATCTCCTCCTATTGAAGAGAAGGAAAATGAGGCTAGCGCATTACAGCCCTGTGTGACAAAAGTCACAAGATAAGCAAATAATTATTATTTAAAACCAGAGAGTCCTATAACTTATTCACGAATGCCACACATTCTATATTAGATCTCCCATTTCAATTTACTCGTATTCTTTCAGGGAAATTTATAAGATTCGTATTATTCAGAAAATGCTCCCAAGCTAATAGAAGAAAATACTTTAACTACAGGAAGTTTCAGGCTACACAATATGGTATGGTGATGAAGTGTGTAGCCTCTAAAACCAGAAAACACAGGTTCAAGCCCTGGCTCTACCACCTTGGGAAAGTTACATGGTCTCTTTCTACCTCAATTTCCCCATTCAAAATGTGGGGATGACAATAATAGTGTCTATTTCACAGAGTTGTTTTGAGGAAAATAATATATGTAAAGCCACTTTGAACAGCAGTTAGTGGTATGTAAGTGTGTGCTATTGTTATTTTAACATTTCAGATTATAAATATCTACCCTGTTATTCAGATGACAAGCGTCTGTAAGCTGATAACATGATGAAGAGCTTCTGTGTTCCTTGGTTTTCCATCAGCTTTGTGAGGAAAAAAATACCACACGAAGAAGAGCAACTGAAGCAGGCATGAGAAGGAAAGTTGGCTTAAGATTGGGGGGCTTGGGTTTATTAGGCTTTCGTCTTCTAAAAATTTCCTAAGCTCCATCGATAAGAAGATTTTTAACATCAATCCAGCTAAAAAGTACCAACAGACCCCACAAGACACTGAGTTAGACATAAAAATGGAAGGGTAATAAATAGCCGGGCATGGTGGCTCATGCCTGTAATCCCAGCACTTTGGGAGGCCGAGGTGGGCAGATCATGAGGTCTGGAGTTCGAGACCAGCCTGGCCAGCATGGTGAAACCTCGTCTCTACTAAAACACAAAAATTAGCTGGGCATGCTGGTGCGTGCCTGTAATCCCAGCTATTCAGGAGGCTGAGGCAGGAGAATTGCTTGAATCCAGGAGGTGGAGGTTGCAGTGAGCCGAGATCATGCCACTGCACTCCTGCCTGGGTAACAGAGCGAGACTCTGTCTCAGAAAACAAACAAACAAACAAACAAAAAAAGGAAGGGTAATAAATAAAATATGGAAAACCACACAAGCAGAAAAATAAACTTTGGGTACTACCGGTACCCAAAACATGGCTAAATCTCATAGGATGATGTTGAATGAAAGAGGCCAGCCACAAATGTGCACATAATGAATGATTCCATTTATATGAAGTTCAAGAACAGGCAAAACTATTCCATGGTGACAGAGGTCAGTATCATGGTTAACTTTGAGGAGAATAGCAACTGAGAAGGGGCAAGAGGGAGTCCTCTGTGGTGAGACAAGCATTCTGTATCTTGAACTGAATGGTGGTCACGTGAGTGTGCACATATGTAAATAGTATGGAGTTGTAAATTAAGGTACATGCACCTCACTGTATGTAAGATACTGTCTTAGTCCATTTGTGCTGCTGTAACAAAACAGCTGAAACTGGGTAATGTGTAAAAAACAAAAATGTATTTCTCACAGTTCTGGTGGCTGGGAAGTTCAAGATCAAGGTTCCTGCAGGTTTGTAGTCTAGTGAGGGCTGCTCTCTGCTTCGAAGATGGCACGTTGAATGCTGAGTCCTCCAGGGATGAGGAACGCTGTGTCCTAACACGGTGGAAAGGACAGAAAAGCAAAAGACCAAAACCGAGCTGGGTAGCTCCCTCAAGCCCTTTCATAAGGTCACTAATCCCATTCATGAGGGGGCTTCTCCCTCACGACTTAGTCATCTCCTAAACACGCCACCTCTTAATACCATCACATTGGGTCTTAAGTTCCAGCATGAATTTTGGAGGAGACACAATCATTCCAACCATAGCAAATATACTTTACTAAAAAAGAAGAAAAAAAGGAAAATCTTGTCTCTAAACATAATATTTTAAGAGTTTAGGCCAGGCACGGTGGCTCACGCCTGTAATCCTAGCACTCTGGGAGGCCGAGGCGGGCAGATAACTTGAGGTCAGGAGTTCAAAACCAGCCTGGCCAATATGGTGAAACCCCTTCTCTACTAAAAATACAAAAAAAATTTCCAGGTGTGGTGGCGGATGCATGTAATCCCAGCTACTCGGGAGGCTGAGGCAGGAGAATTGCTTGAACCTGGGAGGCGGGAGGTTGCAGTGAGCCGAGGTCGCACCACTGCACTCCAGCCTGGGTGACGGAGTGAGGCTCCATTTCAAAAAAAGAGTTTATATATTTGCAGCCCAATTTTCTGCTTGCTTACATACATATTTGTGACCATGAGTGTCATTCTTAGCTGAGAAAAGTTTCAGTAAATTAAATTTTTTTCTCACATTATCTATTAATATCCTATTCAGATAAAATCAAATTTCTAACCTAGATTTTAGGTTAAGACAGAAACCCACAGTCATTTGTTGCAATGTGAGATGACAGAGAGAAGATTAACTAGCAGAATCCAACTATAAAAATATATTTAAGGGCACAATTCTCTACTAATGACTCCCCCAGACAAATCATTACTTGGATAACTAAAAATGGAAGTGAGCAAAGTTTGAGTCCATTTTGCAATGGATGGATGTTTCCGAGTATTAAGTGAAGAGGGTTCAGAAACAAGGGGATAAATGGCATGCTAATTTGGGGTTGAATGGCGTAATGGGATGATCTTGGAAATATAAGAATCCTGCTTAATGGGGCTTGTCTACTTGCAATTCAATAAATCAATATACGTAAATTCAAAGAGACAAAGGACGTGAGCACTCAGAACTAAATTACAGGAAGAGGGCCAAGCGCGGTGGCTCACGCCTGTAATCCCAGCAATTTGGGAGGCTGAGGCGGGCGGACCACCGGAGGTCAGGAGTTTCTGACAAGCCTGGCCAAAGTGGTGAAACCCCGTCTCTACTAAAAATACAAAAAGTAGCTGGGCATGGGGGTGGGCCCCTATAGTACCAGCTACTTGGGAGGCTGAGGGAGGAGAATGACTCCAACCCGGGAGGCGGAGGTTACAGTGAGCCGAGATCGCGCCACTGCACTGGATCCTGGGCGACAGAGTGAGACTCTATCTCAGAAAAAAAAAAAAGAAAAATTACAGGAATAAATTTAGCAAAGAGGCACCAAAGTTGAGATAAGGCCCACTGTTCCACCTCTGACATCTTTAATTCCTGAGTCATGGGGATAGTAAGCCAGGAACAGAGTCTTCTGACTGGAAGCTAAAACCAGCCTTTGGGGTGGGTTCAGAGAGACTGTTCAGACTCAAGATGCCAAAGCCGATGTTGCATGGTCGGAAATATCCTGATTGCAAGGGCATTTTAAAAGACAATGGCGCTCGGGGAAAGAGAATGCTGTGTGTTTAAAAAGAAAAAAAAATAAAAAGAATGGAAACAAGGAAGAAAAAGTGACCAGAGGGTAGGGCAACCATATGTTCGTTCTGGTTTGCAAGGTACAGCTAAGGTTATGTCTATTGTCCCGGTGCAATTATTAGTGGCCCCTTTCACTCTCTGAAGTGTCTGGATTTGGATGATAAAGCATATGATCACCCTATTAAAGAGAGGAAATTAGCCAGAAGACCTATGTGTCTATTTCAAAGGGTGTGGATCCATCCGCTGCCGCGCTGGTGGCGCCGCCCAGCTAAGCGGTGTGCACAACCTCTGCCTAGCCCTACCCCGCCCTGCCCCGGTCTCCAGGAAGGCTGGAGCGGAGCCCTTGGCTCTTGCGCTGCTCTGGTGCCACCTACAGGTTGTGTGTGGGAACTGCTTCTCCCCACCCCGCTACCCACTACCCCGCCTCCCCACCCCGACCCTGGACAGCCTTGGACTTGGCCAAAAGACATTCAGATGCACGCGAAGCTCCAGCTGGGGAGTGGGCTGGATCCGACAGTGAAGTCCACGTTACAGAATGAGACGGGCCCAGCTTAAACCAACAAAGCCCAGCCCCTCCTCTTCCTACCCACTCCTGTCCTGTCTCATTTTGTAGATGGGAAACTGAAGCCAAATTCAGATTTTTCTTTGGTAGTGTTATGAAGCATACAGCTGGAGCCTCCCAGATGCCATTCCCCACATCTCTGTCTTTCCCCTAACACATTAGGATAGTGGGGAAGCAAGAGAACCTAAGCGTACTAAGCTCCTACTGTGTACTGGTCACACAGTGGGCACTTTTCTCTCCAGCCTTGCAATTGATGGGAAATAGGTGACTATACAACTGGGATACAGGATTAGAGTGGGCTAGTGATGTGCTCACAGTCTCTCAGCTGAAACTGGAACCCAGAGGTCTTTGACTCTAAAGCTAGTGCTCTTTTTGGGTCTCCAGCTTGAGCAATAGTTGCAAAATGCAAAGAGCGCCATGAAAATCTAATATTGATCCGTATAAGATTGTATTGCAAACAGAAAGATGGAGTGTCTTCGTGGGGGTGACGGGGAGGGGGGAGATTATCTCAATTCTATGTAACCTGGGAACTCTCCGGGGAACATGAATGAACCATGACTGAGTGCAATTTGTCTGATAAACAAAATCTGTCAGAACGTGGGGCCTTGTGGGTCCTGAGTGAAAGTAAAAAACCATGGTACTGGACATTTCCTAAGGTGTTCTTTATAAAATTACTCAAGACCTCAGTGCCTCCACATTCTTCATGACCCTAGGCAGTTTCCCCATCTGTCTTCATTCTACTGCCTGGCATCCTATCCATCAAACTGTTTTTAGAGTTATGTCTCAATAAAATAAAAATCATGGTGGGAGCCATTTATACCCTAGTGAGAGTCATCTAAGATTCCCTTTTCTTCTCAGTCCTTTTAGCTGAAGTTGATTATGAGAGAGGATGGGGAGAGGAAAAGGGTTGGGGGGAGCACTCTTGGAGTTTGCACTGTTTCTGGCCGACGCCCTGGCACAGTGTGAATATGTTAATCTAAATGGAGAACTCTATGCATGTTTCTCTCTATTCCCTTTGTCACCAATACCAATTCCCCAAGCAGAGCCCCGGGAGGGCTGGACTGAAGGACCTGGAGGTATTAGAAAATGCTTGGCTTTGGATTTCAGGCCAAGTTCTGCCGGTGACTTGCTGTGTTAAGATCAGACAAGTCAGTTCAGCTCTCTGCACTTCAGTGACCTCATCTCTAAAAGGCTGGTCTGAACTAGCTTATTAATTTTCTTTAGGTTTTGCAATTGTTTTTGTTTTAACATCGTATTCAATTCTTTTGCCATCTTTATTAAAGTATAATTGGCAAATACAAATTGTGTACATTTACAGTGTTCAGTGTGATGTTTTGATATATGCATACACTGTGAAATGATTAAATCAAATTAATTAACATTTTAATCACCTCACATACTTTTATTATTATTTTTGTGGTAAGAACATTTAAGATCTCTTTGCTTAGAACAGTGTTTTTTTTTTTTTTTTTTTTTTGAGACGGAGTCTCGCTCTGTCGCCCAGGCTGGAGTGCAGTGGCGCAATCTCGGCTCACTGCAAGCTCCGCCTCCCGGGTTCACGCCATTCTCCTGCCTCAGCCTCTCCGAGTAGCTGGGACTACAGGCGCCCGCCACCACGCCCGGCTAATTTTTTGTATTTTTAGTAGAGACGGGGTTTCACCGTGGTCTCGATCTCCTGACCTCATGATCCGCCCGCCTCCGCCTCCCAAAGTGCTGGGATTACAAGCGTGAGCCACCGCGCCCGGCCTAGAACAGTGTTTACTAGAGGTGAGGAAGGGTAAGGAGGAGGGGGTAACCAAGGGTTGGCTAACAGGTTAACAGAGACACAAGAGTACCTGGCTGAGTGCAGTGGCTCACGCCTGTAATCCTAGCACTTTGGGAGGCTCACTTGAGCCCAGGAGTTTGAGACCAGGCTGGGCAACATACGGAGATCCACTCTCTACAAAAAATTTAAAAATTAGCCAGGCATGGTGTTGCACGCCTGTGGTCCCAGCTGTTTGGGCAGCTGAGGTGGAAGGATCACTTGGGTCTAAGAGGTTAAGGCTACAGTGAGTTGTGACTGCATCACTGCATTCCAACCTTAGGGACAAAATGAGACCCTGTCTGGGGGGAAAGAAAACAAAAACAAAAACAAAGAGTACAGCTAGATAGGAAGAATAGTTCTAGTGTCTTTAGCACTATAGGGTGACTATAATTAATGGCAATTTATTATATAGTTTTAAATAGCTAGAAGAGTGGATTTTGAATGCTACCAGAACAAAGAAATGATAAATGTTTGAGGTGGTGGAGATGCTAATTACGATTTGATCATTACACATTGTATACATGTATAAAATACTATACCGTACCCCATAAATATATACAACTATGTGTGATTAAAAATAATAAAAGCAGACTGGGCACAGTGGCTCATTCCTGTAATCTCAGCACTTTGGGAGGCTGAGGCGGGTGGATCACAAGGTCAGGAGATGGAGACCATCCCAGTTAACATGGTGAAACCCCGTCTCTACTAAAAATACCAAAAATTAGCCAGGCGTGGTGGCACGGGCCTGTAGTCCCAGCTACTCGGGAGGCTGAGGCAGGAGAATCACTTGAACCCAGGATGCAAGGGTTGCAGTGAGCTGAGATCGTGCCACTGCACTCTAGCCTGGGTGACACAGTGAGACTCCGTGTCAAAAATAAATAAATAAAATAAAATAAAAATAGCCGGCCGCGGTGGCTCATGCTTATAATCCCAGCACTTTGGGAGGCTGAGGCAGGTGGATCATGAGGTCAGGAGTTCAGGACCAGCCTGGCCAAAATGGCGAAACCCCGTCTCTACTAAAAACACAAAAATTAGCCAGGCCTGCTGGCAGATGCCTGCAATCCCAGCTACTTGGGAGGCTGAGGCAGAGACTTGCTTGAACCTGGGAGGCGGAGGTTGCAGTGAGCCAAAATTGTACCACTGCACTCCAGCCTGGGTGACAGCGTGAGACTCCATCTCAAATAATAATAATAATAATAATAATAAAAGCAAAAAGCTACTTTCTTAGCAATTTTCAAGCATACATTATTATTACCTATAGTCATCATGCTGTACAACAGGTCTCCAAAACTTACATTATATTTAATTCTGATCAAAGTACTAGATACACAGAGTTAAGAACAAAATGGTGTCTGGATCAAGAAATCCTAAGTAAAACAAGAAAAGGAAAAAAAGAACAAAATGATAATAAAAGGCTTATATCAAAAAGCATTTACTCTTCCCTTTCATTTCTTGCCTTTGAGTCCTAATTCCCAGAGGCCATCACTTTAAGCTGATTTTGCTACTTCCTCTGGTGTTTATCTTTTTTTTTTTTGAGATGGAGATTTGCTCTTGTTGCCCAGGCTGGAGTGCAATGGCGTGATCTCTGCTCACCACAACCTCCACCTCCCGGGTTCAAGAGATTCTTCTGCCTCAGTCTCCCCAGTAGCTGGGATTACAGGCATGCACCACCACACCTGGCTAATTTTGTATTTTTAGTAGAGATGGGTTTTTTCCATGTTGGTCAGGCTGGACTTGAACTCCCGAACTCAGGTGATCCGCCCACCTTGGCCTCCCAAAGTGCTGGGATTACAGGTGTGAGCCACAATGCCCGGATTATCATTGTATTTCTAAAGAATGTTTATGTTGCTCTTTCTTGATTTGTTTTCTTCAGTATCTGTCAATTCCTGGCATAGCACAGTATAGGGCTTACCTTCCTTATGAGGTCTTAATTTCCTTGCCTCCATTACACCAATTTGACTGGATCACAATCTTATGAAATCAAAAGCATTTACATTCTTGTAGCTATCTAAATATTGTTCCCTAACCCAAGTTCTGCATTGAAATTGTTTCATTTCTTTCCTTTATTCCCCCAGAGTTAATAATTGCTTTAGACTTTTTCCCTTCATTTATGTTTTTCTTTATTTTCATTTTTTACCAATTACCTACCAATTTTTTTCAGATGCTTCAACCAATCTATCAAATGCGTAGTGATAATTATCCAAAAACTAAGATATACTGGATACTCTATCAGCCCCATTATTTTCCTGGAGGCTTCTCTCTCTCCGTTGCCCTCCATCCTTCTGCTCCAAACTGGACTCGGCTCTCAGCCCATGGCACGGCTGGCATGCTGGCATGTCTGGCATCCTGGCATGTCTTTGCACCATCGTGTGAATTTCCTGCTGCCTCTTCTGTGTGCATCTCCTGTTCCCTGGCCCCAGATCATCCTTTTCCTTGGTTTATTCTCCCATTGTGTTGCAGCACATCTTCCAGTGGCTTCCTGAGAGTGAATGGAAGCCAAGGTTTCTGACCCCACATATTTTAAAATGTCATTATTCTACCTCAACTCCTGATTAATAGTTTGGCTGGAAATAATGCTCTAATTTAAACGTAACTTCTCCTACATTGGGAAATATTGCTCTATTATTTTCTAGTTCCCAGTGTTGTTGGGGTGAAGTCAGTGTCATGGTGAGTCTTGGCTATTTATATATTACCTCTTTTCTCTCTTTAAGATTTTAGGATTTTCTCTCTATCCTTGGTTTTCTGGAATTTCCCAGTGATGTGCCTTGTTGTAAGTCTTTCTTCATTCGCTACGCTAGTCACTCGGTAGACTCTTTTGAACTAGAAAATCATGTCCTTCTATTGTGGGAAGCTACCAGTAGGTTCATGTGAGCCGGGTAATCTCATTCTTTTCTTCCAAGGACAGAGGTGTCAAGGCCCTGGGAACCTTATAAGTGGATGGGGGGAAAGGGGGCCTGAGGTGAATCCAACAAAGCTGCAGCACCCACTGAGCTCATGTCCCAGGGCTAGGCTCTGCCTGAGGACAGGAGACATGGGTGAGACCCACTTCCTGCCCAGTCCCATGGTGGGGCTCAGGACACACATGGTCCAGGAGGCCCCCAGTTCCGGGCTGCATTTACATGCACCTACCTGCATGTAGCATTCTGTGAGCCACAGGACAACTTAGGGGAAGGGGTAGCTCCAGAGAGCAGGACAGGAGGGAGGTAAATAATCATAGGGTGGGGAGTGGCCTTGTGGGGAAGGGGCAAAGGCAGGGGTGTGTGTGTGTGTATTGTGTAGGGGAGAGCATCTGTAGTTTTGTCTGCCCCTTTTCTGGCCACTGCGCCCCTTTTTTCATGAATAGTTTTTCTTTAAATCACGGACCGAATGTCTCTGTCTCCTCCAAATTCAGCCCTAACCCTCTCTGTGGCTGCATTTGGAGATGAGGCCTCTCAGGAAGTCATTAAGGTTAAATGAGTTCTTAAGGGTGGGGCCCTGATTCAGTACGATTAGTGTCCTTATAAGACAAGACACCAGAGAGTGCACTCACTCTCTCTCCATGTGCATACAAAGAAGTGGTCATGTGAGCACATAAGATGGCAGCCACCTATGGGGAAAAAGAAGAGGCCTCAGAATGAAACCTACCTTCTGGCACTTTGGTCTTGGATTTCCCAGCCTCCAGAACTGTGAGAAATAAATGTTTGTGGTTTAAGCCACCCAGTCTGTGGTATTTTGGCATGGCACCCTGAAGTGACTAATACATCTCCCCACCCTACTTCAACCACATGACACTAGAGAGCTTGGCGGTTCTTTTTTTTTTTTTTTTTTTTGAGACGGAGTCTCGCTCTGTCGCCCAGGCTGGAGTGCAGTGGCGCAATCTCGGCTCACTGCAAGCTCTGCCTCCCGGGTTCACGCCATTCTCCTGCCTCAGCCTCTCCGAGTAGCTGGGACTACAGGCGCCTGCCACCACGCCCGGCTAATTTTTTGTATTTTTAGTAGAGACGGGGTTTCACCGTGGTCTCGATCTCCTGACCTCGTGATCCGCCCGCCTCGGCCTCCCAAAGTGCTGGGATTACAAGCGTGAGCCACCGCACCCGGCCGAGCTTGGCAGTTCTAGTGTCCCAGCTACCCAGCCAATCCAGACCAGACCAAGCAGAAACTTTCTTCTGGAATTTTCTGAATAGGAACTAATGGAGAGGAGCCCCATCCTTTCTTGGGGGCAAAGCCAGGAAGATGGAAGCCTCATGCTGCCAACAGCCTGATTCCAACCTTGTGAAGAAAGTTGCTCTGAGAGCACAAAACTGATCTGCAGACTGAGGTGGAGACAGAGACAAGGGAAGGAGCCTGTAAATCCTGACAGCCCTGGTGACTCTGAGTCCAGGTATTCCTGAGGCCCAGCTGTTCCCTGCCCTGCCCATGGCTAACTTACTGACCAATGAACTTGCCTTCTTGCCTAAGCTAACTCGAGTGAATTTTCTGTCACTTATACCCAAAAAGCCCTGACTACAATGACAGGGCAGGGCATGGCAGGGCTGGGCTGGCCAGGGCAAAGGACAGTGTGGGTGGAATCAGCTGTAACAGGCACACAGGAAGTGCAGTTATCACATAAACTCCATGAGGTCTTCCTCCAGCCCCGGCTATGAGCAGGGCTGGGTTCATATGCTCAGTAGGTCAGAGTGAGGGATTTGGTCAGAGGTGCCATGCTGGAGGCCATCTTTCTATGGGCCAGATTCTTCAGCATCAAGGGCTTTGCCACCAGAGACAGTTTTAGTCATATCTTGGGTTCACTTGATCAATTGCTGTTCTCCTACTTTCAGGATCTTTACACTAGGCTGCCCCACGTGGGTGTTAGGAAGCCATAGGCATCCTGGCCAGAAGCCCAGACCACAAAAAGGGTTCCTGCCAGCCTGCCCAGGGTTCCAGAGGGCAGGATTGAGGGGTGGTGGGAGGAGCCCAGCCTGGGCAGTCATGACATGTACACCACTCTTGATCTGTCTCCTGGAACTTTTCACCCCTTGAGTTTGGGCCCCGGTGGGGCACACATGGGAAAGACAATGAATGCCCATGTCTCTGACTAGTTTCCCCATCAGAAGTGGTTATTGCACCAAGCTCCCTCCTCTATTAAAACTGGACAGACCAAGGGCCACTTTCCTAATGGATGGGTCTTCTTGGTCCATCTCATGCTCCCAACAGAGCTCCCTCCCTGGGACAGGAATGTGCCATTCCAAGAGAGGCCTTTTGACCCAGCCTCCAGCCAAAGCCAGTCTCCCTGCCACGCAGGCCCTAGAGTTACACTGGAGGGTGACAGGGCTTACCTGGAAATTTCTTGCTGAAAATTGTCAGTTTCCCACACAAAAGTACAGCCTGGCAGTTTAATTCAAATTAAACCCAGAAGGAGACTGCTGCTTCAGTCTCAACTGCTTGAAAATTAGGCCATGTAGAGCTTTTGTTTGCTGGAAACTGTGGAGTCAGGCATTGTGCAGATTGACCCAGTAGCTATAGCAAGTACACACACAGGGCATCAACGAATGACAAGTGTGCACACACACACATGCACACAGCAGGAAATTGAGAAATAAACTATTTTAATGTCAGGTGTCATGGAAGTTTTGTGTCATTTCCCCAAAAAAAACACACATTTTATTTTATGATTCAGTCTTGTTTTTATTTAGAATTACTTAAGGAAAAGGAGAACTGAGTGCAGTGGCTCATACCTGTAATCCCAGCACTTTGGGAGGCTGAGGCAGGAGGATCACTTGAGCCCGGGAGTTTGAGACCAGCCTGGGCAACATGGTGAAACCCCATTTTTATAAAAAATACAAAAATTAGCCAGATGTTGTAGCGTGTGCCTGTGGTCCCAGCTACCAAGGAGACTGAGGTGGGAGGATTGCCTGAGCCCGGAAGGCAGAGATTGCAGGGAACTGAGATCACATCACTGCACTCCAGCCTGGAAGACAGAATGAGATCCCATCTCAAAAAGAAAGAAAGAGAGACAGGAAGAGAGAAAAAGAGAAAGAGAAAAGAAAAGAAAGGGGAGGGGAGGGGAAGGGAGGGGAAATGAGGGGAGGAGAGGAGAGGAGAGGAATAGGATCCTGATAGCTGGTATGGGGAAACTTAAGTGGATACATCTGAGAACTTTCTGCCTCCAGTTTCCACAGAATGCTCTGGGCTAAAAGAAGTAGCCCTCTTTCCTTGCTAAGAGAAGGGCAGCTGCCCCTTGCCTGGAGACTAGGCAAAGAGCCTCCAACAAGGCCTTACAGCAGGATGAGGTGTGTCATCATTGCTGCCCCACATTGACACCAGGCTGTGGCCTCATCATGGCCCAAGGTCACAAGCACAATCTGCTCTGGGAGAATGATTTTTTTGCCAAAAATGTTGCAGGGGCTGCCTGATGATTAAAAAAAAAAAATCCATACTTAAAAGCAACACACCAATAGAGGCAAGCAAAACATGTTTTGCACAAAACAACTATCAATGGTGATGGCATGTGGATCTCCCCTTTCAGAACCCTGAGATTCTCAGTGCCATTACCCTAAGGGCTTTCTGCAGATGAGGTAACTATCAGAATCACATGGAGAATATCAGAGCCTGGAAGGAAACTTGAGATTTTTTTTATTTCAACCTTCTTCATTTACACAGAGACAAAACTGAAATTCAGAGAGTTCTGGTTTCTCAAGGCACACCACTAGTCAATAAACACACAGAGCCAGAAGCTAGATCTAGCTCAGTGTTCTTTTAAAGCTTTAAAAATTCCTCTCTGCTAGTAAAGCTTACAGCCTGGCAAGAATATAATATATACACACAAATACAGTTATAGTGGTGAAAACTTGGAAACAACCTAAATGTCCAACAATTCATGCATTAATTCTCTATAAGGTGAATATCAAATAGCCATAGAAAAGACATTAAAGACCCAGAAGTGTTGCTAATTGAGCAAAAATACACCATTTCCAGTCAGATGCAGTGGCTCACACCTGTAATCCCAGCACTTGGAGGCTGAAGCAGGCAGATCACTTGAGTCCAGGAGTTTGAGACCAGCCTGGCCAACATAGCAAAACCACATTGTAAGGTACCTGGATGTGCTTTGGTGAAGGAATAGGCCAAGGTGGATATCCAGGCCTGTGTGACTCACGAGTTTGGCGTGCAAGCACATAGCTCCACTTGTAATATAACCTGTTTGTGTAAGTTCATACCTGGCTTTATGCCACTATTGTCTGTAAAAGGTAGAACTGCCCTGTTGACGCTGTGCATAAGAGACATGGCTCTTCGGGGCTTGGCTCAGTTTGGCTTAACATGGCTCGATGTGACGAGCACACTGGCACCCAGAGAAAGACAGCCAAAGCTGTCCATCTTGCAGACAGATGGGAGGGAGCCAGGACACAGCTGGGCTTGCTCATGCCCAGGGAGAGAAAGAGTTAAGCTGCTGACCCTGAAGGCAAGAAAGACTCGGCTGCGCAGCTGTGTGTGGGGGCAGCTGGCTCAAGCCACTGAGACAAGCCAACAGTTTAAGGGTAGGCTGCTAATAAGAGAGCTAGTGTTAGAAAGTTGTTAATGAGAGCTGCCGCTGAATAAAACTATCTTTCACCTGCCTATGGCCCCCCAAGTGTTCTTTCTGCTCACCCACCCGCTCCCCTCAGACTTCACCATGGGCTGGACCTGGACCCTGGGATCTGACACACATCTCTACCAAAAATACAAAAATTAGCCAGTGTGGTGGCACGTGCCTGTAATTCCAACTACCATGGTGGCTGAGGCACGATGATTGCTTGAACCCAGGAGGCAGAGGTTGCAGTGAGCCAAGATCATGCCACTGCACTCCAGCCTGTGCAACAGAGCCTGACCCTGACTCTAAATAAATAAATAAATAAAGTGAAAGACCATTTGTCCAGTATAAACTCTTTCAAAATATATACGAAAGCACAGGAAAGTCTAGAAATGTCATCAATGGTAATTTCAGGAAAGAATTCTAAGGTGACTTTTTTTGGTTATCTGCATTTTTTTTTTTTTTCTTTTGAGATAGGGTCTTACTCTGTCACCCAGGCTGGAATGCAGTGATGTGATCAGGGCTCACTGCAACCTTGACCTCCCAGGCTTAAGCAATTCTCCCACCTCTGTCTCCTGAGTAGCTGGGACTACAGGCGCATGCCACTACACCCGGCTAATTTTTATATTCTTGTATTTTTTGCAAAGATGGGGTTTTGCCGCATTGCCCAAGCTGGTCTCAAGTGATCTACCCACCTCGGCCTCCCAGAGTGCTGGGATTATAAGTGTTAGCCACGTGTGCCAGGCCTACGTTTTCTTCTATAATGACCATGGCCATGGGTTTCATGTACCAACTTTTTTTTAACAATAATATATACAAAGCATACTATGAAAAACGTTCAGAGAAAAAGAAGAATACAGAATTGTAAAAATCATACATAACTAGTTTTTTTTTTTCAGGCAAGAAAGAAACAAAACAGATTGTCCAGGAAGATAGTTTCTTCCACTTTGCATTTCTCTGGTGAACTCATTAGGAACTCTAAAAAGTTCCAGGAGTAGAATCACGGGGTCAAAGTATCCTGGCTATAACTTCCGATTCAGAGAATCCTAACAACTTACATCATCACCAGCAAGGTCTTTGACTACATGAGCAACTCTCACCGTAAAGCATTTCTCATCTGACATTAGCTGCTCGGCTTTCTGTGGATACGTTGACTCCAGGAGGCTTCTTGAGTTCTGTGTGTTCGGCTGGCCTCTGCTGGCCCCATTATTATTTTCTGCCAGGTAAAAGTCAGTCATCTACACACAGATCTCATCACTCACGATATGCTGCAGCTAGAATCAAACAATGGCAAGCTGTCAGTGAACACCGAAAACATTTCTCCATTACACAGTCAATGTTCCTTTGACTGATCCAGTCACTCAACTCCAAAAAGGTTTTGGTTTTATTTGGCAGAAAATTCATCACACAAACCACTGTATCATTTTCTTTTTTTTTTTTTTTTTTGAGACGGAGTCTTGCTCTGTCATCCAGGCTGGAGTGCAGTGGTGCAATCTCAGCTCACTGCAATGTCTGCCTCCTGGGTTCAAGCTATTCTCCTGCCTTAGCCTCCCGAGTAGCTGGGATTACAGGTATCCACCACCACGCCTGGCTAATGTTTGTATTTTTAGTAAAGACAGGGTTTCACCATGTTGGCCAGGCTGGTCTCACATTCCTGATCTCAGGTGATCCTCCTGCCTTGGCCTCCCAGAGTTTTGGGATTATAGGCATGAGCCACCACACCCAGCCAGCACAGCTAACTTCTTTTTTTTTTAGATGGAGTCTCACTGTGTCGCCCAGGCTGGAGTGCAGCGGCCCGATCTCGGCTCACTGCAAGCTCCACCTCCTGGGTTCACGCCATTCTCCTGCCTCAGCCTCCTGAGTAGCTGGGACTACAGGCACCTGCCACCATGCCTGGCTAATTTTGTTTTGTATTTTCAGTAGAGACGGGGTTTCACTGTGTTAGCCAGGATGGTCTCGATCTCCTGACCTCGTGATCTGCCCGCCTCAGCCTCCCAAAGTGCTGGGATTACAGGCGTGAGCCACTGCGCCCGGCCGCAGCTAACTTCTAATGAGGCCACCTTAGACAAGTTACTTACTGTCTCTGAGTGCAGTGGTGCAGTCATGGCTCACTGTAACCTGGATCACCTAGACTCAAGAGATCCTCCCACCTCAGCCTCATGAGTAGCTGGGACTACATGCCTGCACCACCACACCCAGTTAATTTTTCTAGTTTTTGTAGAGAGAGTTTTGCTATGTTGCCTAGGCTGGTCTTGAATTCCTGGCCTCAAGCAATCCTCCTGCCTTGGCCTCCCAAAGTGCTGGGATTACAGGCATGAGCCACCATGCCCAAACTTTCTTTTCCAAGCTATATAGAGGATGCTGTGTGCATCCTTCTGGAACTTGTTTTTTTCACTTAATATTATATTGCTAAGATTCATCCTTATTGTTGTTTATCACTGGCATTCATTCTTTTTGAATGTTGTGACATCACCAGAAGATAGAAATCCTGAGATCTCTTAAGAACTGCTGCTGGGAGTATACACTGGAATAACTACTTTGGAAAACAGTTTGGCTCCATCTCATAAGGCTGAATATTCACACTCCTCCCAGCTCAGCAATTCTACTCTACATCCAAGAGAAATTCTTTCCTATATAAAATAATATAAAACAGGGGATGTGGACAAGGAATGTTCCTAACATCAAAATAGCAAAAAGCTATTTCCCATCAACTGGAGAGTGAGTGACTAAATTGTGCTTTTTATTCCCTTTGATTTCCTGTAGTCTTATGATGCAAGTGGCTTTCCCATGGCTAGCTTGGGGAGGGGGATACTCTTGGCAATGGAGTCTGGGGTGGCAGTCCTGCTTAGCCCTAGGGCAATCGGTGCTGCCCAAAACAAGAGTAAATAGAACAAGGTGTCCCACTGAGCCAGTGCCCTGGGTCCCTGGAGGTACAGGTTTGTACCTGGAGGAAATAGCCACCATACAAATCAGTCTTTTCAAATGCTTCTGTCACTGGGCTGAGTCCAAAGGACACCCTTTCCCAAAACATTACAAAGCTTATTGGGGCTAACATTTATTGAGCATTTATCATGTGCCTGATCATGTACTAGTGTACTAATTGCATGCATTATTTCATTTATTTATTTACTTACTTATTCATTTATTTGAGAGGGTCTCTCTCTGTTGCCTGGGCTGGAGTGCAGTGGTGCGATCATGGCTCACTGCAGCCTCAAACTCCTGGGCTCAAGTGGTCTCACCTCAGCCTCCCGAGTAGCTGGGAATACAGGCATAAACCATCAAGTCCAGCTAATTTTTTAAAAAACATTTTCGGGCTGGGCAGGTGGCTCATGCCTGTAATCCCAGCACTTTGGGAGGCCGAGGCAGGTGGATCACAAGGTTAGGATATCGAGAGCATCCTGGCTAACATGGTGAAACCCTGTTTCTACTAAAAATGCAAAAAATTAGCTGGGTGTGTGGTAGCAGGCACCTGTAGTCCCAACTACTTCAGAGGCCGAGGCAGGAGAATGACGTGAACCCGGGAGGCAGAGCTTGCAGTGAGCCGAGATCACGCCACTGCACTCCAGCCTGGGCAACAGAGCGAGACTCCATCTCAAAAAGCAAAACGAAACAAAACAAAAAACATTTTCATAGAAATGAGGTCTGGCTTTGTTGCCCAGGCTAGTCTCAAACTCCTGGCTTCAGGTGATCCTCCCCCTTCAGCCTTATTATTTCATTTAATCTTCACCATCACCCTATAAGAGTGCCTGGGGGTAGGTGCTCCACACAGTAGCAATGTAGCACCTCCACTCATAGTGACAATGAGACTCAGTGTAGTCAAGCAACTTCTCAAAGGTCACACAGCTGGAGGGTGGCTGAGCCAGAATGAAGACCTAGGACTCTAAAGCTGGTGTGCCAGTAAATGAGAAAGGTCTGTGAGGGTTCAGGATAGCTTCCTCCCAAGAAATCTTTCTCCAAAGGTTCTAAAAACAATGACAGATCCATCTTTCATAAGCAGACAAAACTAGCAGCCCTTTCCTTTTAGAGTGGGGTGTAAAGGTTAGCTAAGCTCCAGGGCATCCCATTTTAATCCTATATATTTATAAGGCAAGTGCCAGCACAGCACCCCAAACCTAAAGAACCCTGCACAGCTGTCTCTGTGGGGCATGGCATGTACATGGATGTAAACATTTTCCAATGTGTGCTTACGGGCCAGTGGCATCACCCTCAGTCACTGTCAAAGGGCAGCTAGGCCCTGCCTGCTAGGCACCATCGCGAGAATCTGCTGAGCTTTCTAACTAGTTTATCTGTTGTTTGCAGTGAAAGATGCCCTGAAAAGAAGGGATGTGGGTGGGAAGAGTTCTGATTTGAGGTCCCCTGATCCAGGCATGATCTTCTTCCCCAGTTGCAGGAACCAGGGGACTCTATCTGTAAACGCAGACTCAAGCCATGCCCCCCAGCTCCCTCTTTCAACCAGGTGCCACCCTCTGCCCCTCTTCCATAGACAGCCTAGAGCTGCCAGCAGTCCCTTAGGATCTGTGACCTCAGGCCTGGCTTAATTTTTTCCTCTCCAAAGAGCCATCCTATGGGCCAGAGGCAGGCAAAGCCTGACTCATTACTGGATGCCAGTTCCTTTGCCTGACCTTCAGTGATTCCTACCTTACCTTGGGGTTTTATGTTTCTTGTCTCCACACTATCATTTCTTATTCCTCCAAAGTTGAATTGCTCACTCCAGCCCCTTGAAGCATGCTCTTCTTGGCACAGTTAGCTTTAGGCACATGGTTGGTGCTAAAAATAAAAAAAAAAAAAAGAGGATTATGTCATTTTCATTGATTAACAAACGTGATGGCTCCACTGCAAAGTAAAGTTGATACTGCCTGGGCCTCTGAGTTCAAGAGCCTTTTAGACAAATGGCTCTGAGCTAAAACATGAGCATGCAAACATATGCATCTGTCTCGGTCTGATGAGATAATCTGGATACTTGGTTGTTATCCTTGAGCATTTTCCTGCCTCATTAATGCATGTGTAGCCAGCGCGATAATAATCATAGCTAATAATGGCTAAAGCTGAGGGCTTTCCTGAGCCAGGCAGTGGCTTTAAAATTTTAAAGTGGCTTTTAAAACTTTAACAGCTAAAGCTGAGGACTTTCCTGAGCCAGACAGTGGCTTTAAAACTTTAAAGTTTTCACATGGACTCTCATTGAATAATTTCTGTTTTTCAGATCAAGAAACTGAGACTTACTATCACATTTGGGATTAAGTTAAAAAAAAAAAAGAAACTGAGGCTTAAAGCTGTCAAGTATTTCACAGCCAGCAAGTGGCTAAATCGGAACTTGAGCCCAGGCAGTCTAGCCCCAGGATCCTGTGCCCTTACCCATTATCCAGTGTTGGCTACACAAAACTAATGAGTACATATTTTCAACTGTAGTTTAAGTGGGTGACATATTTTTCACTATATTTTATGTAGGTGACTTTCAGTTTGGGGGTATTCTACTTACACAATCTATTGAGCTGGATATTAACTGAGAACAAACAGACTAATGAACTCTGAAAAACATAAAGCATGAGCAACAGGATGTCACTGCAAAAGACAAAACAGCACATAGCCTTCTTGTGACTGTATTTTGCTGACAGTCCATGAGCTAATACTCAGCCTGAACTCAGCAGTGCTGTTCCCTTGGGAGACACACACACACAAACAGAAACACACACACACACACACACACACACACACACGAGTTGGTGGTTTTGTACCTCCCCCCGCCCCTAAACACACACACACCAGTTGGTGGTTGTGCAGCCTGGAGCCTTCAGTCCGCGAGTGTGAGGAACGGACCAGATGGGTCCAGCAGTGCTGGGTCAAGGCGAGGAGGGGGCAGCCGGAAGCCCCTTGCTTTTCCAGCCCTACTCCGATTAGAGTGGAGGCAGCGGGGAGAGGCGGGGCCGCGAGAGCGCCGCCGAGGGGTCCCGCGGGTGGTCGCGGCCGTGACAGCGGCTCCCAACCGGCTCACCTTCCGCGCCCCTCCCGCCAGAGGTGAGAGTAAAATGTCCGTGTGAGGGTTCAAGGCCAAGCTGAAGTTGCTGGCCTCTATCTTCCACAAGAACCAGGAGCCGCCGCCGCAGCTCAGGCTCCACCGCAACATCAAGGTGAAGCGCCCAGCGGCGGCTTCACACGGCAGGGCGAGGGCGGAGAGGAAGAGCCCGGCGTCCCGGGACAAAGGGGAGCCTGCCCGGGAGACGCCCCGGTTCCCCGGGCCAGGCGAGCGCGCGCCTTTCTCCCGCGACTGGCCTGGCCCGTATCGCCGGGACTGGGGGAGGCTTGGGTGGGAGGAGGGGGAGGGCGCGTCTCTCTGGCTCCTTGAACCGGGCTGGCTTGGGGGCTGCTGGCACCTCTCGCCCCCGTCGCCGCGCCCCGAGGTGGGAACCCGCGCCGCCCGCAGCCCTTTCGGGGCCCATGGTCGCCCTCAGTCAGCCAGCCTGCTCCCCGGGACCGCGACGGGGCGTGGCAGGGCGGCTCCGGCTGTTGTTTGAGCCCAGGCGGGGAAGGGGAAAGGCCTTTAAGATTTTCGGGTTTTTGGCCGGGCGCAGTGCTCATTCCTGTAATCCCAGCACTTTGGGAGGCTGAGGTGGGTGGATCACCTGAGGTCAGGAGTTCTAGACCAGCCCGGCCAACGTGGTAAAACCCTGTCTCTACTAAAAATACAAAAATTAGCCAGGCATGTTGCAGGCTCTTGTTGAGATGGAGTCTCACTCTGTCGTCCAGGCTGGAGTGCAGTGGGGCGATCTCGGCTTACTGCAGCCTCCGTCTCTTGACAGTCCATGGGTTCAAGCGATTCTCCTGCCTCAGCCTCCCGAGTAGCTGGGATTACAGGTGCCTGTTGACACCACGCCTGGCTAACTTTTGTGGTGTTTAGTAGAGGCTGGGTTTCACCATTTGTCCAGGCTGGTCTCGAACTCCGACCTCGAATGACCCATCTCTGCCTCCCAAAGTTCTGGGATTACAGGCCTGAGCTACCGCGTCCGGACCCAAGGCCCTTAAGCTTGAACGCCTCATTTTTCAGTCAGGTTTTCCTTGTTCCCGCATGTTCAGCCAATCGTTTTTAAGTCTGTGTTTAAGGAGAAACTAACAATGAAAACGGACTCCTTGACGGAGGAAAAGTTGGACTGCAGCCTCTGGTGCTGTTTGAGCGATCCCTCTCCCCCAGGCTGCTGCTGTGTTCTGGAAAGGCGCATTGTACCGTGGATGCGGCAGGTAAGAGTCCTGTCCAGGTGCTCTGCCCGCTTTTCCTTTCAGGCGTCTGTATCAGCTATTTTTCCCCTGTAGAATGTGCCCCTGACAGCCACCCCCTAACCCTACCCAATTTGTCTTTACGTGTCTGACCATCAAGGCTCTTCTGGGTCATATTCAGTTCATGCTGATATTTCCCCTTCCTCCCCTCTTTAGTCCTTACTATTTTTGCTTTGGTCATGTTATGCTGTATTCTGTAAGGCTTTTTAAAATTTTTTTTTATGGTGGCAGGGGAGAATATTTTATAATTATGCTTTGTGCTTTTTATCTTCCACTCAGTAAATGCTTGGTAAATATTTGTTTTATTGAATGTATGACCCTATTCTAGCTATATTGTGCTTGAACAAAAATCTTAACTGCCTTGTAAGTTAACTGCTAAGAATTTGTCAAAAATGCAGAGATAACATCAAGAACTTGTCATGGATAGTACAAAAAGTTCTCTAAGGGCTTGATGGAAGTCTATAAACTGACTTCGTATGAAAGAGGGTGTAAGAAGTGAAAATGTAAAACATGACTGGAGAGCCAGAGTGATGAAGCCAGGGTCCCTTTCTCCAGATCCTTTGTAATAGTGTTATGTGATCTCTTCTAGAAGATCGTTCTGGAAGATAATGCCAACTGGGAACCTAGGAAACCATCCAGTGGGTTTCTGCAGCTTAGGTGGTTCAAATCCTCATCAGCACCTTTGTTTTCTCTGCCTCAGTTTGCTTACAGTGGTGTTCTCAGTAGCTGTAATTGCTGCCTGTCTTTGAATACATAAGCATTTTTTTAGATGACAGGGATATATGTGCATTTTTATTTTACCAAGTGTTAGAATTTTTACTCTGCTTTTGTGGGCTCTGGGTTAGCTACTTGGTTGTTTAGTTGTAAAATGATTAGCAGGGAAAACTCTGTGTGTGTGTGTGTGTGTGTGTGTGTGTTTTAAGTTTCTTTTGTTGTCAGAGGACTTAGAATTTTATTTTATATGGTAATTCTGTCAATTTATTCTCCACCCCACATTTATTGAACAGCAAAGTATGAAAGTAATGTGTCCCATAACCAGCCTTCAGAAAAATTACAACTGCTGTATATCTGAAATTCTTTTTTTCTTTTTTTAATTTTGAGAAGGAGTCTCACTCTATCACTCAGGCTGGAGTGCAGTGGCGAGATCTCGGCTCACTGGAACCTCTGCCACCCAGGTTCAAGTGATTCTCCTGCCTCAGCCTCCTGAGTAGCTGGAATTACAGGCACCTGCCACCGCACCTGGCTAGTTTTTGTAATTTTAGTAGAGATGGGTTTCACCATGTTGGCCAGGCTGGTCTTGAACTCCTGAACTCATAATCTGCCTGCCTTGGCCTCCCAAAGTGCTGGGATTACAGGCGTGAGCTACCACGCCCGACTGAACTTTCAAGAAAAAGTTTGTGCATCAGTTTTCAAAAAATTATATCAAAAGATAGCTGTGCCCTACATTTGGAAAGATACAAAAACAACATACCGGCAGGCAGTTTTACTTGCTGGTGCTTGAGATAGAGCCGCACATTGGTCTCAGTGGATTTATGGAGAGAAATAGATACAGAAAGTTATTTCCAATTAAGACCAAAAAATCCTTTTCTTAAGCAGTGACAGGTGAAGAGGTTGTCTTGGCTAACCTTGAATTGTGTTGCCCTTGATTGAGACAGTTTTATGGTGGGGATGGTAGTGGTGATAAACTTGTTGGAAATTTGTCTGCCTATAGTAAACTTTGTGGTAGCTGTCACAGACAACTTCATCCTCACAGGCCCTAAAATTACTATAAAACTGATAGAATGGAGGAGAAACAAAGGAACTGAATAATTAGATGCTTAGATAATTGTTCTGTTTTCATAACCGGTGAAAAAGAGCAGTGTTAGAAGTACTTAAACATTCCATGTAAGGAACACTGCCTGAATTTATATTGTGATTTTAGAGCATCATTCACTATGTAAAAACAGGCATATTGTGGGTCATATTTTAAAGACAAATAGAAAATTTATCTTTTCAAGATGGATATAAAGCTTAACCTTATCAAAATTACAAAATATAAAGGATATGATTGAAAAATATTAATGCATATGTTTAAATATTGGTCATCATTTTAGATGTCTTTCAAAGTAGGTTGTCTCTTAAATATTAAACTGAACAAACATTGAATATGTTGTAGAGTTTGTGCTCAAGGTTAAGTTTCCTGGGGTGATGGATATTTTATAATATGCTAACAAAAAGTTCCTATTTTAAGAAATTTAGAAAATTTTTAGGCAAAACTAGAACATAATACCAATAATTCTACCACTCAGAATGTACCACCATCAGAATCTTGTATCTTTCAGACATCTGCTCATCTCTTTTCTCCTTTGCTTGTGTGTGTTCCCTCTCCCTTAAAAAATCAGATTTTTTTTGTAATCTGCATGTTCACTCAACAATATTGTAGATCTGTGTCATAAGTTACTCCTGTACAGTGCCTTCAGTTATTGTGTGCTTTGTGTTGGATGACTGTACCATCTTGTCTTTCGTGTTTCCTGGTACTGACTACATAGGGGTGAGAGAGAGAGAGAGAGTGTGTGTGTGTGTGTGTGTGTGTGTGTGTGTGTGTGTGTGTGTATTTTTTTTCTACCTTAACTAATGCTTTGGACATCAACAGGTAGAGCTAAATTCTTGAAACCTTCCAAGTGGTGGCTTTCAGTTATTGCTGAATTGGTTTCTAGAGATGGAACAAATTATATTGTATGGTAACTTTTTTTTTTTTTGAGACAAAGTCTCACCTTGTCGCCCAGGCTGGAGGGCAATAGCATGATCTTGGCTCACTACAACCTC